>NW_028297149.1:11647219-11947219 GCF_055798465.1 Pogonomyrmex barbatus
CGAGGCGCCGACGAAAAAGAAACAACGAAACAGACGAAAGCTACCGACGACGATCGTTTACACGGATGCACAATTATTCGGTCTCGTGAAGGACGTCATCGACAGGGGTAAGTAGTCGCTGCCCTCTCGGCTCTTTCTCCCTTCCGACGTGCCTTTCCGCGTTTTTGTGATTAATGAAAGTGTACTTGTCGCGAGAATGGCGCGTGCAACGTATCCCTCGGTTTCCTTCACGCAGGATAAATGTTCTCCTCGCCGGAGAAAAGGGAGGGCGGCGATGATTTGCAGAAACCATTACGCGGAGAAAAAAAAGAGAGAGATGACTTGTCGGAAAAACGGCTTCTCGAGTCACTGTTTGGAGTATGTCACGTTGCGGGTCCTTCCCGGGTCCTTATAAAAAAGAAACTGTTTTTAGAAGAAATTTGTCAATCTAATCCAGTCATGCGAATCCACTCGTGCTGAAAATTGCGCAGATAATAGACTTACAATATTTTATAAAGTCCGAAAGAATTACGAAGATATTTTTTTTTTATTCTGTAATTGTCTCTTATAAAATATAATTGGATCGCCGTTAAAGAATTGAAAAATAACGCGTAATTAATCGTAATCGCCTGACAAAACTGACTCATTAGTGGAAAGAGAACTAATATGGGAAATCTCTTGGGAAAAAAATCTTGCGTTTAAATCAGATATGAGAGAAGCGTTGGAATGGATCAAGGAATCCCTGCAAGATGTTCTGGATGATCGTGACGAGGAGAGCTCCGAGGGCATACCCTTGGTGCCGTTGACAGATTACTCGTCAGCCGCGATGGATTCACCGAGTTTTCAAAAGCTGCTTCGCGCCCTGGGATTTGTGCCACCAGCTGATGCCCAAGAATCTTATTGGCGTATCCCGGCGAATATGCTTACAATCACGATACAAAAACGCTACAAACTCATCGAAGATGCTTTAGCCGGCAAATTCGTCGTCGCGGGTAAGTGAATTAATTACATTATTCAGTAAGGTAAAATGTTCAAATGACAATCATTTATATCATCTTTTATAGAAACGCAACTAGAACCATCTAATTCTGATTCTGATACTGATGAAAAAGCAAACGACAGTGAAGACGACGTCGACGTATTCGAGAATGTTAAAAAATTCTTCGCGCCGAAAGGTTCGTGGAATTTTTTTCTACTTTTTTTTATTTATCAAGTAACTTTATTGAAAGAGAATATGTATCACCAAAAAGGATTACGTTGCTTGCTTAGGAAATTTTATTTCCTATTTGTTATTATGAAATATTTTTCAAACTGCCGAAAAATGCGAAAATAGTTTATCATTGAAATTGAAATTTACTTCCTTAGATACTACTTATCAATTCCGAAAATCTTTTTAAATTATAATTTGTTATAGCATATATTACAATATATGCTAATAATTTCTTACTCTCATGTGTTATATAGAAATTTTATATATATATTCATTTCTAGAGTCATTTTTGGAATCGGAACCGTCGACTTCCAAACAATCGGAATTACGTACTAATATTCAGTCACCACAGAAATCCAAAACGTTATTGTTATCAGATGAAGAAAGCGATGAAGCAGAAGTTGTAGAAAAAAATGATGAAACGAAAGTCACAGAAAAAACGAATAAGGGTATGTCGCTATCAATTAATTTACTCATATTCAAGAAACGAGAAACACAGGATTTTCTCGCCCTCTGTTACTCGAACCAGTAAACTGTTGTTCCTTTAGTGCAAGTTACCGACAAGTAAATTTATCGGATTAAATTTTTAAACGTTAATGATAGCATTCATAATAATGTAAAAATTTTAGAAAACGTAGGCCAAGCGAGAAACCGAGTAAGAATGCTCGACGATTCCTCCGAATCGGAAATGGATATTGAAAGGGATATTGATAAAAATGGTAACGTGTGTTGATAAAAAATAAAAATCGATTGATCCTTTTTACTGGTCACATGTTAACCATAAATTTCCGTATAATTTACAGATGACACAAAGAGAAATAGATCCGACTCATTATCCGATACAGATAAACCCTCCTCTAAAAAACGTCGGCTACTAGATAGCGACGAAGAGGTAGAGCCACTAAGGACTGATACCGAAGCAAATGGTAGTCGTGTAATAATTAGCGACGATGAAGAATCATTACACAACGAGCGGTCTAAGCGGCCTACGTCTCACGTAATAATCAGCGATGAAGAAGATTAAGAGAAACGCGGTTACACATTTTTTATTTCAAATATTCTTAAGCATTCGTAATGTTATAATCAATCATAATATATTTTTGTTTTTTACTGAAACATATTTTTCTGAAACTGATAACTAAAAAGAAGTCAAATTAAAATATATTTTATCGATTATTCTTCTGTAATCAACATGCAGTGCTCACATTGAGAATTATTGTTATGAAAAGATCAAAATGAAATTTGAAAATTTTAGTTTTGATAACATAACATTAACAATATTTATCTTAAAAAAACAAACGTATCTGTAACACAATTCTGAAAATAAAATGTGATCGCTTTAACATTGTTAGCTTCAGTTGGCAAGACATTCGGAGGACTTTTGCAGGCACTGGCTTTATCCGCGAGCGCACATACTGAAGCGCAACACACAGTTGTAAGCTTCGTCCCACATATTTCCCGTCGTGACAATACGCCCTTACGCGGACAATCGGTGGCATCAGGGATACATTTCAGGATGCCAAGAAAAACATTCCCGAAAGGCGTCCACATTTCGCCAAGTACGACGAAGAGAACATGCGAGCGCGGTGGTGCCGGCTGGTAAATGCGTCTTCGGCGTCACCGCCACTTCGACCCACTCCGGGTCATTGACTCTGATCACGTGACTCTGATCGCCCGGGCACTTCCGCGCCGGGGATCGCAGTCCCGCGTCGCGCGCCATCAACCTCCTCGATCACGTACTCCCCGGTTCGGCGGTTGGTCAATGCGGCTGACTTTACGTCTTTTGATGGGCAGGTGAGGAGTCTTGGCGAGTGTTAACGATACGTACGTGTGCATCGAGACGTAATCGCGCGACGAAAGACCAGCTCTCACCTTTTTCGATGCTCACCTTCGACGGCTAACGACGATGCGACGGACCGCGGACCCACGCGGAACGACGCGTAATATCGTCGCAAGGACTTCGCGACTCGCGGATATACGACCAGGGGATCATGCCGGGCCAAGAATCGTGAAAAACCTAGCTGCGAATCTAGTCACGAATACATTGCTACCTATGACGACAATACACAAAAGAGCCCTGGATAAATTTACATGCATAATTAATCAGATACCCTTCGATGATAGAAGACGTCAGAGAAGTTATTTTTGCTTTTCTTTCTCTCTATTTCCAATTCTTATTTTACTTTATTAATTTATCTTATTTCTTCTTACTATCCTTAGTATATTTTTATATTTTTTAAAAACTATTTTATTATTTATCATCTTATTATTTTATTTAGAGCTTCAGGTTGTACATATATCCTCGATAAATTGAAAGAAAAATGATTATTTCCATTTTTTTATTTTTCTTCATTTTTGATTCTTATATTCTTATATATTATTTTATCTTATCTTATATTTTGTTTTATCTGGCAATACTGTAATATTGATTTGTTACATTTTTTTTATTTTATCACCTATCGTGTTATTCTTTTATTTTTCTTATTTGATATATACGTAAATATACTACTGCATTTCTCTTTTCGTATTTTTATTAATCCTATAACTTATATTATTATAAGATGATATGAAATATCTTAATATAAATATTGATCTCTCGGAAAATTGAAGAATGAAGTGAATAAAATATAATGTCTAGCTATGGATAACTACCCTCATTTTTGTTCGAGAGGGACGTGTTTACGATAGTAACTAGAGACGTCCGATCGTCGTACCGTCGTCATCTTCGTCGTTATAGAACGACCAGATTCCAGAAGGGTGACCACGTGCATTCTAATCTCAACTTTCGTATGCTAGGAGTGCACGACGCAGCAGGAGGTAAGTCACCGCGGCGAGTCCACTCGCGGAATCCAAGGTTAAGCTGCCTAATCGGGACACGTAACTGCTGTGATAAGATAGCATGCGGAAGAGTTAGTAGATCGCAACCAACGCGTTACTCATGGCCTCCTGATAGAAGCGCGGGCTTCTTATACGGTTGTAGGTGGAAGGCATCCTCTCTCTTTGTCCCCACTCTCTACCGGCAATCCCTCCCACCGGTCGTCTCTCTCTCTCTCTCTCTCTCTCCCCCCCCCCCCTCCCACACATTTCATACCTCTGTCGAAGCTCGATGCGTTGAAAACGAGAAGCGACTTTTAGGAGCAAACTTTTAGGAATTTGACGTATAATAAAGATCGATTTAACGCGAATATACTTTATTATCTAATTTCTTTCTTTAAGTATCTAAGTAATTAAATTACTAAAATTAATTTCTTTCGTATAATCCTAAATCAAGTAGAATAATTTATAATACTCAATTCGGGCAATTTACATTAATTACGCGAGTCATCTGTTGGTTGTGTGTCGCTGTTACACTAGGAAAGCATGAGTATAAATAAGTTTCTATTACAATTACTAATCTCATATGATATTAATACACAATATTCAATATAAACTAGTATACTTTACATGATGTTTAAATATTTGAGATAAAAAAGAATTATTTGTATACAAAAAATTTCTGTTTTAAATGTAACAAAATATTTTTTGATTTGATAATATGTAGAGAATTATGTAAAATGCATTATATTTAATCAATATTCCATACACATTATTTCAATTTCAGCATTGAATTATAGCTATAATGTTTATAAACTCTTACAAGATGTAATAAAGATGTAATAAAGATGTAATAAAGACAAAGATAATAAAGATAATAAAGATAAAGATATATATGTGATTAAATAATTTTAATTCACTCGCCTGTATCAGAGATTGTACGCAACATTACAGAAATTGACATTGCCATACTAATTATCTGTAATATAAATTTTGTAAGTTAAAAGCGAAATATGTATGCAGTATATTTTCTATTATATGAATAGATTATAATCGTGGATCATAATCGTAATTCTCATGATTGATATTTATATTTAATTTTTATATTTTTCTATAAATGTTTTATGTAAAAATATAAATAAGTTTTTATATATCAAATATTAAATAATTTAACACAAATATTTGACAATGTCCATTAATAATAAAACATTCTTTCTAATACTCAATGCAAAGAGAAAACGATTGCCAAGTTAAAGATGATATACATGATGATATTAAAGATGATATACATATTCTAAAATTAGATATAGGTTTCTAGAAATAAAGTGAAATGATAAATATATGAAATTATATAAATATATTAGATAGATACATTAGATAAATATATGAAAGATGTTACGCGTAACGTTACTTACGACTCTGAAAGTTTCCAATGAAAGAATGTAAAATGGACCACCAGTTAAAACAATAGGCCTCTGTGCTCGCACCGTAATAGTTTGCACTAATCGATTAATATTACGATGTTTTAATTTCAATTCCAATTGTTCTTGTTTGTCAAAAATTATCAGTTCCCAGTCGCAACAATATATTGAATGCGCAATTTGCAAGCCCTGAAATGATTTAAAAGTTAAAATTAATAATTCTATTTTTATAGTTCTGGGTTGGTATCGCTTATAATACATTATATCACTTAACTTGAAAGTTTTTAAGAATACAATAGAAAAATATTTGTAATATTTTAATATTATACTAACCAAATATTGTACTTGAGTGGCGAAGAAACAGAAGAAGAATAATTGTAACGCAGCGCACAAAAAGTATTCAAACAGAGCCCATAATTTCAAAATAGATTCTATATCAATCTGTCGAGATGCAAAAAAAACTTTGTTGTTTAATTATTCAAATACCAGCAAAAATTATAGAATATTCAGCGTATTAAATGTATGAAACGTAAAGTGATTTGTACCGCAATTTTAATCGCTGATGCTTCAAATGAGACTAAACACAGGACAAATAATGTTTCGATGCATTGTACAAACATTGTAGGACTAGAAAATGTTTGTAGCATTTTTAGAAATCTAGAAATTCAGATTTCTTAAATATGATGCTATTACCAAAAAAAGGTTATCTCAAAATTATAACATGCGAAATTTAAAAATTAATTGAAAATTAACATTAATTTGACTCAAGATTAATGATGAAATTAATTATTATAGATGATCTGATGAAATTTAATAATAGGCAATTTATTACATTATTTAATAATGATTTAATAATATGATCTTACTTCATAATTTCTGTATGACAATCTACGGAATTCTTTAATTTGCTCTCGAGATTTAATATAGCTCTTGGAACGCTGCAAATCCCCAAGATATATATTTGATTTTCATGATTAAAAAATTTATTTTAAAATAATAGCATAATCATACTTATCAAAATCGTTTATGTTTAATTTCAATTTTAGTATGATGTTGATATATTGAAATTGCATGCAGATGCTCATTAGCATGCTGATGTAAAAAGCGTCATAACAGACAATTCCAAGCGCGGGAGATATACCGCCGATTATCTGCATAAAGTATAAACAAACGTAATTATAAATATTATCAGTGTTTAACGGATACCATCCGACAAATGGTAAATTTCTTTCTTTCAATGTATAATTAATCGGATTTATCTGGTCTGGTATCCGAAGTCTCAGGAGTAATGGATTGGCGCACCAATGTAAAACACCATAAACGCAAGCAAATGCCCAGAACCGTATGAAGTAATTGGAATATTTATGCACGTATTCCATTTCATTTCTATATATTCGATACCCTAATAAAAAGATCTTTGTCAATAATACAGATCTTTGTTAATACAAAAATAACAGTTTTAAATTACATTAATGATTCGCAAAAGGAACCGACAAGAATATGTAAGAGTACAATTTGTATTCCTGAAATCGAGCGTGGAAAATTAGTTAAATATTCACCGAGTTTGAAACAAAAATCAAAAATCATGCGATGTAATACAAAATTACACAAAAATTACACAATACAATTCTACTAACCATTTGATATTTTTCGTGATATTTTAAAATTTTATAATTGAAAATACCAACACAAATATATGTACTTGTATCAATAGATAATTGACGTACCTCTCTCGCTGTTATCAATTCGTTGGCAAAGTACGTGGCATTTTTTTAACTGCTCCACAATATCGACGATCTCCTTATTTTTCCTTATGCAATAACACCATTTTATTAAGCCTACAGAATGCATGCCGATTACTCCGACGATATTAGCAAATAATTCCAAATCGTTGCTCATCATAAGCGCCACGATCTCCGTAAATAAAAGTAGAAAATTGGTCGATATGAAAATCGCCGTTGCCACCGTTGAAAACAATATTTCAAGTGGCGAAAACGATTCGGTAGGCCAAATACGGGCGTATCCAAGTATCATAAGTAAGTACTCGATGTAATACTCTAAAGGGGTCGCATTTTTTCTTGAAAACATCACGATATCGCCCTTACATTTCACGATTGGAAATTAACAATTAGAAAGATTAGGCGACGATATATCTGAAAATCAGAATAAGACTCTCTTCCATAAGAATGCATTCCATGAGGCTGCAGTTCGTTCACGTGAAAAGAAAATACAACGGTTTCGCGCAAGTGCGCGAGGAAACATAATTCGACTCTTGTTTCGCATATTCCCCGGATACATGTACACCGGACAATTACGTACGTTACGTCAGACGACCTGAGACTCGCGTATGTACGTACACGGTCCGGTTCACCTCACGTGACGACCTCGTGACGCAGCGCACGGTTTTATCGGTGACTCGAACACGCTCGTGTCATCAAAAGACAAGCAAAAGATAAGGATTCCCGTTTCCAATCGAACTGAATTTTACCGATTTATCATGTGCGACGATAAGATCTACATTTACAAATTTTATTTTTGAATTTCTCTCTATATCTGCCTCTATATGTTCTGTGTGTATATGTGTGTGTGTGTGTGTGTGTGTGTGTGTGTGTGTGTGTGTGTGTGTGTGTGTGTGTGTGTGTGTGTGTGTGTGTGTGTGTGTGTGTGTATTATCGACGTTATATAAAAAAATATTTCACCGTCACAACGCGTGCAATGCTGTTAATTTAAATTTTCGATGAACGTATTGTTGAGAAATATTCTCCATTGTTAATCCAGTACTCAAAGTTAAAACGTAAAGACAGAGACGTTCCAACGTTAATGCGCGAATCGAACTCTCGTCTGCGATTTCCTCGCGCAGCAATCTTCTACGTACGCGAACAATGCACTTCCACGCTATTTGCATGCGTAAAGGGTAATTTTCATTTTCGCACAGCGATCCCCGGTACTTGGGGGAGGACAACTTACTTAGAGTTCCTGGAATCGTGGGGACGTTCTCGGTAACTGGGAGTCGACGCGCCCGTCTCGGCCCGGGCCTTCGGCATGATTTATGCAGGCAAATAAATGTCGCCGTCGTGTCATTAGACCGGTTCATTTGAAATGCAAATAGCATTTGCAGCGTGCATCGGATACACTCTCCAATTAAGTGTCCGCGCAAACTTTTCCTGTGGCCCGGGCGACCGCGGCCGGCGGGAAGTTCGCGTGCTTTGAAGTCGAATATAGATTCGCCGAGTAAGACGGAGCGTGAAACTCGATATCTAATTACACGCTCTCCCGGGGGGAGGGAGGAGGGGGGTCACCATCCGGAAGCAAGATCGTCGTTTCCCCTCTGTATATCTATACGTATGTATTTGCGAACGGGGGATGAGCGCGAGCGACTCCCCTGTTAATCTTCGAACCGAAGCTCGCTCCCGCTCGCAGTATCGCGTTATCCGCATCGGCCGTCACATCCGACGAGAAAGGCGGAATCGCGTAAACGCATTTCGCTCTTAATCTAATTGAAATCTGCCGCTTACGTGTCCACGAGGACTTTTTGCAGTTATCGGCGTGTTTTCGATTTGTAGCCCCCCGTCGTCGACGTACGACGAATGGCCGCGGGAAACGAAGATTTCGTTATTTAATCCGCGAGTTCGCCAACGTTACGCGATTCCGTAACGAAGATTAAGAGAAATGTAATAAAAAATGCTTTCCGCTTTACGGAAATACAATTTCGGGAGATGTAAGTCGGATATTTTATAGAAAAATAGTTGATTTGTAAGTTGTAGTTTGAGGTTTATATCAAAAAAATTAAATTCTTAAATTCTTTTGATCGACGAATTTCAAAGATTGCAATTGTGTTCTAGCGTGGGAAATTGTTCTCCAATTTTAAATCGCATAAGGGGAGACAGATCTCTTTGTCGTAGTTTTACAGTGCAGTGGATAAGTCTCTACGTGTTACATCTATTCCGTACACTCGGCTACCTTACTCTCTCTCTCTCTCTCCGTGTCAGCGCTCGAGCGGACTGTCCGTCCCTGGTGGACTCGTGTGAATGCAAGCGGAGCGTAGAGTGGTCGGGCCGAGTTTTCGGAAGTATCGAACGGGTTCCGTGTCTCACTCGGCCCCTTCCCCTGTCCCCGTGCTCTCCTTGCGCCCCGCTGGTCCCGGAGAACTCTACTTTGGTGATAGTACCCTGCCGCCCGTGTTGTCCGACGCGTTGCCGAATTTTGGCAATGATTGATGGCTATTAAGGACCCGGGCCAAACTCGCTTCCGCTTCCGACCGAGCCACCCACACGGCGCACACATGCCACCACGTGCGCACATCGCATATATTTGCGATCGCACATTAAAACAAAAATAGCGCCCCCCGTGTGAAAAACACCAGGGCTGGACCAACGTTCCGCTAGCACCCGGCAAGGGAATATCGTTTTTGGAAGTCAGTCGAGTGAAAGTGTAATGCACTTTTCTAAACGCCCTATACCCTATTATTATACTTAGAAAATACACGAGCGAGCAGAAAATATGAAAATCAAACATATATATAAAAATTATATTAAAAATATCTTATTATCTTCGAAATTGCTACGTAAAGACGTAAAATATTTTTATATGACGAAATATTATAGATTTTATTACAATTAATTGTGTTATAAATTATATGGTAATGGTTCAATTATCTTTAATTTTTTTTTGTTTTTTTTTTTTAGGGTACATCGCGACAGCTACTCTAATGGGATTTGAGTTTCTCTTTTCCGTATCGTGGCGTATGGTATTTGGACGAGCAGCTTGAAAGCTGCAAGTTGCAAAACACGATCGGCGTATATTCATCCTCGTGTAATCAAAATCAAGTGCATCGACCGCGACCTCGCTTTCAGAAACAGTTTCGTCGTGTCGTATTCAGTGTAGCACAATGATTGTGCTAGACGGATTGCAGTGATAGGATTGCAGTTTGACGAAGGGCTCGAAGGGATGGACGAGGGGAAGATCGATGGTCGCCGGCAGGAGAGTCGAGCGTCGATGAAAAGGTCAAAGGTTTCAGGTGTGTTTGCGCTTCGCGCACGACTGGTACAGGTGCAGCCTCTTCCGCGGCTCTGCTCGCCGTTGCAACAGCAACATACATGACTCTTTATTAACAACAATTAACATTTGGTCCATTGTTCATACAAGGATATCAACGATAATGCGCATTGTCTGACAATTGCATTTGAAACAATCCTGATCTTCGACCAGACGCGATTGTGCCATCGGCGGAATCGGATAAATCATGACTTTGACATAAATTTATAAGATTATTGCAATGATAAAGTAATATGTTTTCGTTGCAAAATAAACAGCGGCATTGACTTCTAACTTTGCGCATATGCACAGTCGCTATTTCGTAGTCTTTATTATATGTAGTAATAGATACATCATAAATGCGATTGGAACTGGATAAATAGCAAGATGATAAAACGAGAAATAAATATTATATAAAGTAATTAACTTATTTATCATAATCAAAGTAATATTCCATTAGCCGCATACAATATTTCAATTTTATACATCATTATTTTATATAAAACTCTCGTTAACATTAACGCCAACTGGTACAACTAGAAACACATTAAATTACAAGAGCATCTTTATTAACATAACGAGCATCGTGTTTCATCATCACAATGCAAGTCCGTAACAACAATACATTTGCGTTTATTATATCGTTAAATGATAATCATTATTAATAAAAGAATCTCTTTCCTTTCTTTTTTTTTCTTTTTGATCAAGTGTTTGTTTTCCCATCCATGGTGCGATATTAAACGGGCGATCTCCCTCAGTGTCCGTTCGGTTCAGCCTATTTACCATAAACGACCAACTGCCAATCCATAGTGAGCTTGCCGGGACCGAATGTGTCGCAAACGGCCGGCTGATAAGGTTCGCGGGTAACAGGCGACTATACGAGCGAGTAAGATGACGGCGCGGTAAAATCTCAGACGTGCGACGACCTCGGGAGTCGCGCTCGCACGGACGGCTCGACCAACTCGCCCGTCGTGCTCCCCCGTTCCAAAGATTTACCAGTCTCCGGTTATGTTTGATGCACCATTATGTTTTCGATTACGGTAGGTTAGTTGCATCGGTAACGTCATCTCTGTCGTCACCAACGCGGCGCAGCGATACGTCAGAGCTGACGAGAGATACGTAATTGTCGATACGCCACGCGTATCATTCGCGCCGACGCACCTGACGATATAACGGGGCGGGGGGGGAGGGGGGAGAACACTCGGTAGGCTTATCACGGGGAAAACTTCTTTTTCCACTTCGATTATTCTGCATTTCTGGCATGAATGATAATTAATAACTGCCGATATCACTCTGCACGAAGATTAGCCTCGAGAGAGAGAGAGAGACTCGAAATTATTTTAGGATTTTTTTTTCTCGAATAATCGATCGTTTCTAAATCAATCGAGTGTTTCTAATCAATCTGTAATATAATAAATGCTCCATATGACATAACAGATGTTTAATATAATTGATATTGGAATTTCAATAATTTTCAATTCTTGGATTTCTTAAAATATGAAACTACCATTTTTCCACTTTTAATATATATCAAATTTTATCATGCCACACACACGTAAAAGTATTTCGAATATCCAATATCGGTACTTGGTGGTATTTAATTTGATAACTTTGTTATTGTTTAATAGTGATAATGAAGGATGTCTTACGCCGACTGTATTATCATTCTGCTGGTAATGATCGGTCGAATACACGTTGCATACACATCGAGTGCAGATAAACCATAGTTAGTAAAAGATAGGAAGCTGGTAAAGTCGACATAGAGGATATTTTTGTAGCAGCAAAGCAGGAGTGGCAGAAGCTAGCTTCGCCAGTCTTCCATGCATATGATTATTGTAATACCAGTCGTGTCGCATACATATAAATTCTAATTAAATATTGTAACTTTTAGCGAATTATATACATACACAAGGCAATTTTTAATTAAATTAAAAATTTTAATTAAATTTTGTAAGCACATTTGGCATTTAGCATTTCTTAAAGATTTAATTAGCATTTTTAGAGAGTTTTATACACAATGTAAGTGCTTTTAATATTAATATAAATTCCACTTTTAAAAAAAACATGTAAAATCGATTACCAGCATCTCTCAAAGTTCATATTGTCTCTTTTCAGCATTGCCGATTGATCTCTCGCTGCGCTAATTTCGTGAACAGCTGTCATCGTGGAGATCGTTGACAGTATTGTATGTATTGAGTGTAACAAAAGATTAAATAATGATAACTGATTTTATACTTTGAATAACCAAAAAATAAAGAAAATGAAATTGAGGTAAGGATATTGATTACATATAATATCTACTTTTACATATGTATATATATTTTATTAAGTGTGTATATTTTTATATATGTATATATATATATATATATATATATATATATATGTGTATATATTTTTACAAGGTTTAATATATATATATATATATATATATATATATATAAACATTTTATATATACTAGAATAATAACATATAAAATTTTGATAATTAATTCATTGTATTTTCTTAATAAGATAAATCTGTATAATATTTTATCGGCAGTAAAGTAAATGATAGTTAAAAAAATTAACGCTAAGCAAAAGTAGTTAATAAGAAATCGTTATAAAATATATATATACAAGACATCTCTTGTAATTCTTATATTTTAATTGTATATATGTATATATAAAATTGTTATTTTTTTTATGGTTTACAAGGATAATTACGCGATTAAAGATGTATTGAAATAATTTTATATAATATTTGTGTGCAAAATATATAATAATGTCTACTATATATGTATATTATATATACTTTTATAGAACATATATGCATATAATAATGTTTATTATGAGAGTTAAGATGGCGGAGTTGCGCTATCAGATCGGAGTTGCGACGGCGCAGCTTCGCTGTACGCAATATCGAAGACGCTTTTCTTTTCGAGTAGTTGTTGATGGCGTAAACGACCGCCACTTTGAAATGACGCGGCATTTTCCGAATGCAGATCATCCTCGGATTGCTCGTGATGTGATCTACACGGTTGTAGTTCGAGAGATCTCTCTGGCGATAATTGCGGCGACGGATGCGGCGCAGGTGGTGGATGAAGATAAAATGGCGGCGGTATTTTCTCGTATTTGTATTCCGAGTGTTGCAGCAATCGATGCTGCGTGTCCGAGATAGAAGCCGGCGGTGTTCTAGCGAATATCTGAATCGGAGGGTCTTCCTTAAGAATACCCTCGGCCTTCCTTAATTGTCGCCCTTGACGCACGATGGCTTTTAGCTGCTCGGATTCAACGTTCACCAATGGTTTGATTTTGCGTCTGGTACGCGGCGTCGTCTCTGGGGTTTTGTGTTCCACACTTAACTTTTCTCTTTGCTTTGTCGTTTGCTTCAACCCTCTACTTACCCAGCGTGGTAGCTGTTCCTCATCATCCGCGGCGGCTTTCCTTTCCGATCTCTTCTTCTCCGCCTCTTCACGGTTTTTATTGTACCAAGCCATGTACTTTGATTGCGTTTTACTCGTGTCAATCTCGCCGGTTTTTGGAGAAACTGTAGATTTTTTATTTGTTTTAAATTTAGCCGCCAGTTGTTTCTGCTGATGTTCATCTTTCCTTCGTGGTGATCGTTTCTGCGATTCGCTATCTCTTGTTTGTTTCTTTGAATCATCAGCAGTAAACTTGCGATAATGAGAACGACTTGGCGCAGCTTTTTCTTCCGATTTATCAAAAACGCGTTTTCTTTCCTCGGAAGAAGGCGCCTTTGGTCGTTCAGGTTTTTTCTTTATCGAACGCTCAGAAAATATTGTTCTCTCAATATATTTTTGTGGAGCCGACAATACATTTTTATTTTCTTTACTTTTTACTTTATCTATCTCTTCAATTTTTATTTTATCCATTTCAATGCTTTCAATACTTCTTTTATCTCTCTTTGTATCTGTTTGTTCAGATTTATTTGAAAGTAATCTAATTTCACTTTTATCATCTTGTTTCACGGATTGAGAAACTTCTTCGATCTTTCTGCGAGGTGTAACAACTTCGCTTTTAGATTCTATGTCTTCCTTTGTCGGAGTTTCACCATTTTCTTTGGATTCCTTGACACTTCGAGTCAAGGGAACTATATCTTTAATTGTCGTCAATAAGTCTTTTATTTCTGATTTTATATCGGTTTTCAGTTCTTCAATTTCGGCTTTTGATTCGAAAGCTCTGTCTGTTGTATCTTTATCGTTTCCTTTTTTTAGATCAGATACGGATAAAACTTTTTCACTATCAGAAGAAGTCTTTTCAGACGTACCTGTTTCCATATCTTCTCTTAATTCACTTGTTGTTTCACTTGTGATTGAATCTTTCATGTTTTCAATTTCATCGAGAGAGAAGTTACTATCCGTATCTTCTTCTGGTCCGACTGGTTCTGTCCTAATATCATCTTCGAAAGTTCTTATACCAGACATTCCCGCTATCTCAAGGCTTTCTTGTTGCTGCCATTTTTGCCGATGGCGTGGAGTATCGTAGGGTCTCGTGGTCAGCGTTGTTTTCCTGGAAATATCACTGGATGAGTCACTCTCCTCCGAAATATCGAGTGTCATATCGTCAATAAAGCTGCTAATAATTGGAACGCTTACGTCTGCTTGCTGCTCTCCTTTGTCACGTCCTTCTACAACTGCTGCATTCTCAGAAACTGTTACAGAACTGTCCACTTTGTCTGGTTCAGCTGGTTTGTCTAGACTTGAATCTTTCGGCATCTGATCGGTAGAAGATTCTTTATCCAAAATTTCTTTATCCAAAATTTCCAAAACTTCTTCATCAGGTCTTTCCTTTAATGCAGATATTTTTTCTGTTCCGTCTTCATGTTCTTTGAGAAATGATTCTTCTATCTCTTTTGTAGGCTCAACTTGTAATTGCTCTTTAACGGCTTCTTCTTTGGAAATAGCAATGTCCATTAAAGGTGTAAGAGGCTCATCTTTATCAATTTTTTCCTGTTTCGCTTCTTGAATGTCAGATATTTTTTGAGGGGATATGTGCGGTTCTTCTTTAATTTCATGACTTTCAATTTCTATCATTGTTGCGAGATCACCACTTAAATGTTTGAATTTATCTCGATCACTATCTTCTTTTACATCTGTTAATTTGGCAAGTTTAGACTGCATTAAATCTTCATCTAATTTCGACGCTTCATCACTATTTTCATCAATGTATAATAGTGTGTCATCATCAATTGAAAACGCGCTCTGAGTGTCGTCTTTAAAAGATTGACTGATATCAGACGGTTCTTCAAACGTTTTAGTTGTCAGTTTTTCCATTTCTACAATTTCTTCCTGAGTAGACTCTTTTGGTTTTTCTACGCCATGTTTAATTGTATGTAATGAGTCCGCTTCATCTTCTCTCTGTATTAATTCTTTCACCACCTCTTTTTCAATATCTATTGCATCTTTTGCTGATGGAATTTTTTCCTCGATAGTTTTCTTTGATTCAGGACTTGATTCTTCAGCTTTTTCGCTTTCAGTTTTATGTAATTCTATAATTTTTTCTTTCTCGCTTGAAAGTAAAAGCTGTGCAGTATCTTCAATATCTTTTAAATCTTTGTGTATTTTTGATGGACTAATGTCACTTTGCATCCCGTCCTTTTTGTGTTCTTTTTCTTCATCTGTGCGTTCCGATCTGTCACCTGTTTTCAAACTTTCTATATGTTTTTCCGAGCCATTTGCTTCTTTCTTTGCGGTCTTTTCTGCATCTCTTAATCTCCGTAAGTCATGTAAGTCATCCTTTTCTGGTATAATTTCTTCCTTGTCTAATATTTCCTTTTCACTTTCATAAAAGGATTCTTCTGTTGCTTTATGTTTTCCGAATATATAAGCTGTTCTTCTTTCAATTATATTTTTGCCGTTTTGAGGTTGTGGTTTCTCTATTTGATGTTCTTCTAATGTTTCTTGAACAAAAGAATCCGAAGGAATTGTTTTCTTACTACCGTCATCCAATTCTTTACTAGAAGCTTCAACAATTGATTTAGATTCTTCTTTCTTGTCAATATCTAATATTGTTTCACTTTTTGATTGCGGATGATCCAAAATTATAAAATCTTCAGCAGCTTCTTTTAGTGACAAATGTTCTTTGTCAATATTATTTATACTTTGTTCTTCACTTTCAGTTACATCAGTCGGTTCCTCCAAACTCACGTCTTCTTTCTCAAATTCATGATATGCTCTTTGTTTGATAATTTCACTTTCAATGGCGGCTTGTATTCGATGTTCCAGATCTTCCGTCTGTATTCCTGTCGTGAAGTCGTCAGAAAATTGTTGTATTATTTCGATGTCCCTTTTCGCAATGTCCTCTTTATCCATACTTGTATCCTTTATTAAATGAAATGCGCTTTGCTGATCGATGTCTCTTCTCCGTGGTTCTATCACAAAATCATCAGAGAAAGGTTCGATTACATAATTTAATTTTTGTTGCAATTTTCGCTGTTTTACATGATTCGACGGGATCTCCGAAGATTCCGTGCTTTTCTTATCAAAATCCTGTCTGATGAACGACCTGTCCTTTTTATCGTTTGTACGCTCGGAACTTGTGCTCGTGCTAAGTTCCGAGATATGAACATGGTCTTTACGACCAATCGCTGCCAACTTTTGCGCACGCGGCAATAATTTGGTAGATTTTACAGTTTTCGATCTGCCGTTTTCTCTACTCGCGGCATTTCCGCGCTTCTGCTCTCGATCCTGCTGTACAGTTTGCTTTTTACGATCTTTACGCTCGATTTGTAATTGCTTTTTTACTTTCGTATGACTACTCACTTGTTTGTGCTTTGCAGGTTCTTGACATGTTGATTTCAACTTCTCCGATTTTTCAAATGCGTCCTCATATTCAGAACTGCCGGGACTCATAATTCGCGGTTGTTGATATTTGAATTTTTCTTTCTTTGTCTCTTTCGATACACTTGGTGACGTCACAAACCGTTTATATTTTTTTGGGTCTTCTGTTTTCTTACTGTGATCCGAATCTCTCTTGGAGTCCTTCGGTGATCTCGATTTTTCTTGACTTGTACTTTCATCTCCCGTAGTTTGGTGTACTTTTTTGTCGGCAAGTTTACTCAATTTCTTCGTCAGCAACGTAATTTCCTTTTCTAAAACCCGAAAGCTAGGTTTTATCATGGATTCTACCTTCTTATGCTTCTTTATTTTACTCTCTTTCCTTGAAGTCTTCTCCGTCGTTTCGCGAATATATCTTCCATTATCATACATTTCCGGAGATGACAAGCTCTCCACTGTTTTTTCATTGGAAGATTTTTCATACTGGCGCTTACCTAACTCTGTTGATGAAGAAAAGCCATTTTTCTCTTCTCCCAATACTTTGTATCCGATACTGCTTTCTTCAGTAGACTGTTGACCAGTTTTCGTCATCTTCCTTTCCCTCTCATGGCAAGTACTTCCGTTTTCATCAAGAGAATCCGAAATTTCCCTCAACACTTCAGGCTCTAAGGACGCTTTCCGTCTCTCCTTCACTTCCTGCACTTTCTTTCTCAAAATCCTCAATCGTTTGTCGAAACGTGGGCCCTCCTCTTCCTCGATGGGCGTTTTCATCCATAAAGTCCGCGTTCTTAAGTCGCCCTCGCCATGGCGCTTCTTCGTTTTCTTTCGATTTCGCGTATCCTCGTCGGACTCGTCATTATCACTTCTGCTTCGGACCTGTCGTTCCGTTTGTGTCGCAGCAATTCTGTCGGTCTGCGTCGCGATTGCCACTTGCCCGGGAAGACTTTGAGTTTCTAAGTAACTCGCGGCGTCCATCATTACGCCACCAACGTGCCTGGATTCCCTCTCCAAAAGTAGCCTCGTCAATAGTGCGTTCTGCCTCGCCAATTCCAAATCGTGAAACGCATACGACTGCACCGTCGTGGTTTGCATCTGCTCCTTGGCCATCGGTCTGTCCGTAGATGATATTCCTGCCACATTCGTCGAGATTTCTTGACGTTGAACGTCTCGCATCTGACTTTCCGCGTCCATATTTTGCGCCGCGTATTCGTCGTGCGTCATCAACT
Source organism: Pogonomyrmex barbatus (assembly GCF_055798465.1). NCBI lineage: Eukaryota > Metazoa > Arthropoda > Insecta > Hymenoptera > Formicidae > Pogonomyrmex > Pogonomyrmex barbatus. Next base: position 11,665,680 of record NW_028297149.1, read on the forward strand.
TTCGCACGCCGGATTCTAATTCCTCCGCACGTCGTTGTCTAACATCCAGTTCTTCTGGCAAAAGAAGAATCTCCTGCTTGTGCTGATATAAATTTCTAGGACGTTGATGAGACTCGATGGTGCGCACCGCCTCAGGTTCTTGCAAGTCGTGCCGCGTCTTCTGATCCTGAATGAATCGCTGCAAAAGTACGTCCTTGCCATCTATCACAAAAGTCGTCGGATATTGGTGATGTTGATTTCTATCCTCCACTTGTCCTCGCGTTACTAATTGCAGCACCTCTGCGTTTCCCTCACGATAAAAGTGTTGCTCTCTTATTGCTGTTTCATTGTTTAAATCGGGATCGACATATCTGTAACGGAATAATGTATTCGTTAGTTTTTTATTCTTTTCTAATAAAAGAATAACATTAAAATTTTTAACAATTTATTAAAAATATTTTTTGATAAGCCAAATCTATAACATTTATGTTCAATTTATGTATCAATTTCAATTATTAATTTTAAAAAAATGATATATAAAAAGATTTGCCATATCTGTTAATTTATTTAGCACGTGTTTTAATTTTAGTTTTATAATAATTATTTAAATAAAAATTGTCAACAATTATCGTAAAATTATTAAAAAAAGTTATATTAAAATTCTATTGTGACACATTTTATTTCACCTTTGTCTGTAAGATTGACGCTGAATATCCGAACCACGTTCGATATCGTGTCGTTGCAAGGAATCTGTGTCTGCGGCATCGTAATCTCTAACCTTCCTCTCCTCGACATCCTCCACATACATTCTCTCCTGCTCTTCCATTCTCCTCCTTCTCGAAGGATCGTATGATGGGCCGTCACGTAGTCTCAGTGACTCCACATTTGCTTGGTCGATCGGAGGACGCTCCGAAATGTATACGACGTCACCAGGAAGGGACGCTAAGCCGCCGTTCTTTGTGTTTCGACGATTGAATTGCCAGTTTCTTCGTGTTGGATCTGCGCTCCAAGCTTGCTTCTTTCCGTTCGATGTAACTACTGTTCGGTAATCAAATATATTGCTCTTATTAATAAGCAATATTTTCTTTAAAGAAATAATTTTTTAAATAATAAAATATATACAAAGACACAGCTATATAATATAATGATAAAACTTGAAAAAAGTTTTCAAAAAATGCATCTAAACGTCAGAAATAAAAATAATTGACACAAAATAATTACTTTCGACTGCAGGCATTGGTTTCCGATGAAGATGTCGTTTCGGTCGACCATCAGATCGAGCGATCAGTGTTTCCGAAGAGTAAACTCTTCGCTTTCTGGGTGCCATGTAAAATGGACAGCCTGGGCAGATACAGCAAATGATGAGTGCTGCGATAGCCAGCAGCATTAGTAGGCCCAGAATAATCAGTAACCAAAAGAGTAGCTTATTCTCCGCTCTGTATACAGTCTGAAAAAGAATCCTGATTTCTCATTTCTCTAAAATAGAAAATTGCCAACTGGGATAAGAGAAAAATAAATGAGAACACTGTTCAGCAAAACTTAAATATAGAATTGGATAAAATAATAACATTAATTTTACATAACGTTACATTAAAATTTGAATATCTTTACCCTTCTATTGTTATAAAATAAAATTTCTAGTTCAAATTTTTTGTATCAGATTGTTTGCAATAAAAAATTCATCCATTGATTATGTAGAAAGAACATATTTTGTAATATGATTAAAATTGCCTAAGTTAAAAAGTAAGACACAATTTTATATGAAATGTATATCGAGTAATATAATTTGAAATGAAAACTGATGTGGTCACGCAATACAATTAATGAATGAGGACAATTAAGTCTACTCACTACTTCCTCGTGAACGTTGCTGATCGTTTTGTTTACATAGGTCCCCCCGCTATCTCCCCCATGAATTACCCCATCGATTGGAAGTTTCGTGGTAGTATTGTAGTCGTATGTCATAGATACATTGGCAGTGCCCGCGCCACCGATGATGCCCACCCCATTCGCGGCTAATGTCTTGCGAATTTTTTCCACGTCCACCAGGGGAGTGCCGATTTCGGTTTGTTCGACACGGGCTATCACGATCGTTCTAGCAGATAAGGAAACAGAAATATGAGAAATTTATGATCCAATTCGGTGACTGAAACGCTAAATTTAAGGCTGATCTTTTTAATGTTATATTAATTATGATTGATTGAAAGACAAAATTTTTTAAATTTTTAAATTTATATTTTTTTATTAAAACAAAAATATCGTTTCTATTAACCTTTTTCCTTCCGCTGGAGCAGTACTATTTGTTACGCTAGTTTTATTATTATTATTATCATTATTATTATTATTATTATTATTATTATTTGACATGTAAGGGCGTGTGTCTAATACGGTAATTCGTCCACCAGTGATAGTGGCTAACGTCTCCGCGGTTTTCGTTAAATTTGGACGTTCTCCTGGCACTACAAACATCATTATGCGAGCTTCCATGGCAGTTCCTCTGACGATAGAGATTTCTGTTTCACTCGCGAGATGAGGTACACCTAGAACATTGCACAATGAAATAAAGGAAATGGTCAAGAATATCTTTTTACTTAATTATAAAATTTCCATTTGAAATTTTCAAATCTTATTTACGACTTACTCGCTCGCTAAAAAAAATAAATTTACTGAATACTTACCAAGATCATACGCCCTGGCAGTTAGAGTGTATAAAACATCAGCTTCCGCTCGTTTTCTACGATGTCTCTTTATCTCGCCATTTTGATGTTTTAATTCTGTTTCACTTGTAACGTTTTCAGTTGAATTAGCCACATCCGGGAACACTGTTGTTGTTCTTCTTAGAATCTCTCGTGTCACATTCTCCGATTGACGAAATCCTTTGTGTTTCTTCGGAAAACTGTCGTATACGCTTTGTTTCTTCCGCCGGAACTTTGTGATGGGTGAACGCAGTATCAATTCCCCAGTAATTTCGTTCAAATAAAATTTATTTTCATAATTTCCTTGAATCAATTCGTAACGAATCTCGTTGTTCGGCGGTTCAGCATCGGCATCCGTAGCCTGCATGTACGAGGTGAAGCATTTTTTTCACAGTGATATCAGAAAAAAATATTTATTGAAAATATTCCGTTACGTTAATTTAATATAAATAAATATACAAGAAAAATTAAGATTTACCCTTATAATGGCAGGTGTTGAAAAATTTGTTAAATCAGAATTTAATGTAAATTCGTATGCACTTTTTTCGAAAATCGGGGCGTTGTCATTTACATCTAATAAATTCACTATCAAAGGTACAACGCCTAGGTTTCCTTTGCCGTTTTCATCGCGCGCATTTACAGTTAATTGTAATTGCGCTGCCATTTCACGGTCTAGAGACGATCCCATTGCGACTGTAATTAACCCCGTATCGGTATCTATTGCGAAAGCATCGCTTCCTTGCCCTGTTATATCTGTATATTGAATACTACCAAAAAGTCCAGTATCTTTGTCAGTTGCATGTACCTATTAGTAAAAAGACGATCATTACAAATTAAAAAATATATAAGTTGATTTTAGAGAATGTACTCAAAATATGATTATTATCATATTTATTTAAAGAATGAACAATTAAATATTACTTGAATCACCCGAGTTCCAGCTGTGACATTTTCGGACAATGTAACTTCATAAGATTCTTCGTCAAAGATTGGCGGATTATCGTTAACATCTTGTATAAATATTACGACTGCTGCTGACGCCGAAAGATTTGTTGCTGGACCAACTTCTTGAGCAATAATCTATATCATAAATGTAAATATATTTGTGCCAATTCAATATTTTTATTTAAAAATTAAATATTTAATAATATCCACTTATTAACCATTTGCTGATAAAATTAATGTTACTTATCTAGTTGATTTTATATAATAATAATAAAAATCCAAAAATAACACAAAATAGCTTAAACAATAAGATCAAGTATTTTATTAAAGTTATTTTTATATTAAAGACATACCTTAAAAGATAAACTTTCATACATCTCATAATCGATGAGTGTGTTGTCTCGTACCATGATAATGAAATCCGCCGTTCTTTCAGCAACAGTCGGATTTATCTCAAAAGTGCCATTGTTATTTTTCAACTTCAATGCGAAAACACCAGCTTTACCAATATCTTCATCGCGGACTCTAGTCGAATATTGCTCGGGAAACATTATTATAGAACCTGGTTCCAAATTCTCAGGTATCGACGCAACGTAGCTATAAATAATACATGTTAAATGTAAATGTGAAACGGCTAAAGGTAAATATTATAAAAGTATAACGAGACAATACATTAATAAGAAATTACTTTATTAATGTAATAATGCGAATAATTCTAAAAAATAAATGAAGTATAATGTCGATAACATGTAAAGAAATAGGAAGGCGATAGTATTAAAAGTCAGTTTTATTTGTCGAGAAAGTTAAATAATCATTAAAAGACATTGCCCTGACTCTTACGTGCTCGTTACTAATATCATCGGGTACCAACTTATCATTCTCAAAATATGGCGGGCTGTTGCCCGGTTCTCCAAGAAGGAAACCGACATCGACGACCGACGCCTGAGCCGGCGGCTCATCTCTAGATCTTCGTATTTCCTCAGCAACCACGGTGAGCACGACCGGTGCGCCGACATGAGTAATTTGTGTGAGTTCCTCTAGAGGCTTCGCGAGAACGATCTCACCTAAACATCGCAAGATGATTTATAACACGTGTTCGTGTTAACCATCGACGAATTTTTCATTCAAATAATTAGCCTTGATACAAGCGAAGATAACAAGCAAATATCGGATAATTTAAGGAAAGATTTGCGGGTTTCCAATTAAAAAAGATTGTATAAATTATTTAATTAATTTGTCACAATTTGTATATCTCGTACTTTTCACATCTCATGTAACTCCTTCTCGCGCAATTTCTTGTTAGATTCGTTATTTCTCGGAGAATCACCGTAGGCGATATAGACTGTTTTTAATATGAATAAAACATTACGGAGATAATGAACGTGAATTCCCTTATCCTATTACCTCTTCGTCTCGACTTTTACCGCACACGCACGCTGACCGGTAATAATTTTACATAATGTAATACTCGCGGACTCGACTTAAGAAATCGTTCGCAATGGACGAACGTATACGTCGTTGAATGTAGGTGGAACCCGCACACGCAAGGAATCGTAGTACGTATCGCATGCTCCTTGCCACGGAATGATAAGCATCGCAGGTTGAAAAGCAAAGAGTGACCCCTAAGAACGATCGATACTTGGTCGTAGACTGACCAGACCTATTCTGACCACCTTCGGCTCCTTCTGTTTACTCCTCGCCGATTTTTCGCACTCTTGCCTGACTTATCTGAGCTTCCACGAAATCTGATATTCCGAGAACGCGATGACAGATAGCGAGAGTTTCTCTAGCATAATTTTTAGTTTTAAAATTAGTTGCGAAAACGTTGAAAACGTTATTTATTTAAAAATGATAGTGTAATAATTGATTTCACGAAATCTCATCTCATCTCATCTCATTAATTAAATCATATTCGTTAGGTAGAATTATTATAATTATTAATATTTTGTAATGTATTTTGTAATTTTGTTTGACTTTTGTAAAGAATTAAAAGATGTGTGAGTGATATAAAATATAAGAACACGCGTGATTTTTTTCCATTGACTTTATACGGAAGATGGAACAAATTGCTTCGCTATCAAGAAATGGAAGGCCGACATCGCAGGAACGGTAGCGAACAAATTTCCCTGCTTAATCATTGTCCGGCGCTTTTCGCGGAATGAGGTCAGCCTTGTATGCTAAAGGGGAATATGAATCAACGCCATTACTTTTTCTCGTCATCGAGATTGTCAGGTGGAAACGACGCGTGACGTGCGATAGATCGGAGAATTAGCGATGACTCAACTCGTCGGGTAAATTAATTACAATTCTAGTTTGCATCTACGCGATATAGAAGAGGTCCTTCAATCCTTAAACCCGCCCAGTCCGTACAACATAATTGTACCGCACGCGACCGAGGATCAAAAATTAAATGTAGCACAATCGACGACGAAATTATTTTCTTTCGATTCCTCTAGCTTTCCATCGAACGGGATAAAAGATATTAAAGATTCAACAGTTTCTTACCAGTTGTTTCCGAAATATTGAAAAACGGTATGAAAGGATTGCCCTCGGACACCAAACCGTACGTGATTTCACGCGGCACCCCCTTGTCCCCATCTTCCGCGTGAACTCGTAATATTACGTCTCCCTAAAAATAACATAAATGAGAAATTATTACTATATTGAATAATAAACGAGAAAGAGATTTAGGAGTAATTTTTAAGTTTTTTTAAAATATTTATTAGAAGTAATTCAGTAAAGCAAATAAAGCAAGTTGAATAATAATGCAATTTAACTTACGGTTTGCACGGAATTATTAAGCCTAGTCAAAGGGGGTGCTAAGGTGAAAATTGGCGGCACATCTTGCACATCTTGCACTATAACGACAAGATTCAATCCTGCGATATTTCTGGTATCTTTTCCAGGTTCTGTATAAGGATCCTATTAATTAAAAATATGTTACATCAATAATATGCGTGCTCTCATGTATATCACGTATTTACAGATAGAATACTATGAATACTATAGAATACTATAGAATACTATAGAATGCATACGGTTGCGTAAATAGTAAGGGTGTACATTGATTGCGTCTCGAAATCCAACTCGCCGATCAATGTGATAATTCCGCGCGTTTGAGTGGGCGTTTGTCGTTGCCGAATGGTGAAAAGTTCTTTTGGTTGCTAAAACGATGTTACCTTTTACATTGCATCTTTTGCTAAACACGCAAATGTACGAAGCAATTATTAAATATATACCCATAATTCGATGTAAACTGGCTTGCCGCTCCAAGAGTTTGCGCGTACAAGAATATAGTCTAGTTCCCTTCCGGGTTTAGCGTCCTGTTAACAGGCTTTGCATTAATTTTCAATATTTTCACGTAATATTACATAATATTATAAAAAAAAAAATCTACTTATGCTGATATGTTAGACCGATAATTAGTGATTACGTGGAAAATAAGCTTATCGACCATCTCAGACATAATTATGACGCATGCTATTTAACGTTGTTAATGAAACCGTTCATTAATAATTACACACCTCTGGTACCATTATCAGAGAAGGAATGTGAGGGAATATTTTATCACGCGAGGTTGTGGCGTTCGTTGCGGAAATGGTAGCCTGCATCGAATTTGAGTCTCCCTTAGTATCTCGAACCCTGACGGCGAAATCGTGAAGACGTCCCGGCATAAGACGTTTCGTTAAAATTACATTGGCCTGACAGACTTTGTTGTACAACGTGCATGGCAGGTTGTCGATTCTTACAACGGGTGTAATTGTCGCTGTGAACAAAATACAGAAGTCGTATTTTAACACCTGACTATGAGCCGTGTTTTAATAACGATTGACGCTTGTATTTTTTCTTCTCTTTAATTACCGGTTATTTCAAACACGAGGGGAAAATCCGCATCTTGATCGGTGGCGCGCAATCGAAAAATCACAGAATCGACTTCGGCATCGGCTGGAACCAATACCAACCCCATATCCGTGGAAGTGTCAAAACGTGGACGTGCGCCTTTGCCCCAACCGCAAAAAACGAGCCCCAAGTAAACCCACACTTTAAACCATGCTCTTACGAGGGGCATTCTAAAAGGAGAGGGTTAGTCTTCTCTTATATAAAAGGTTAAGTATATAAGGCATAGGATACGTAAGATACTCCAGAACTAAAGGGCATTGAACCAATAATTTACAAGGTCTATTCTTAAATATAAGGTAATGGAAAATCGGTAAATACTATATCGCTATAGTCTGCACGATAATCGACAATAATAGCAAAAAAATGACGAGTTTTGATACGATGGTAGATATCGATTTTATGATCATAAAACGGGGTCGTATTCATTATCGCGTCTCAAAACAATCAAGTATTCCATATCGCTTTCGATTTTTATTATAAAATATGATATTGTCATAATTATGAATAATATGTGCAATTTAATAATATGTTGTAATCTTCTAATAATACTGTTACGATTATACATTAAGAATAAACTAATTTAATTAAATTTTTTACTTAAAGAGAGAATAAAATATGTATAATACAATTTAAAGAAAAATATTTATTATAATATTATTAAAATATTATTCAAATTTAAACAAATATATTTAAATGTCATATACATATACATAATTTAATATTGTGTAAGCAGAAATATAGTAAAAAATTAATAAAAAAACTATTTTATTATCGCTATATGTTTCTACATACACACACAAATGTAATAAAATAATTACAGTAAAATTTTAGTATTAAATTTACAATTAATTTTATAGTAATGTTTTTATTTATTTTGTATAATTTTATGTTTATCTTTTATCGATATATTCTAAAATATTATATATAATTTTTTAATATAATTATGTACATTTTTTTAATTTGATATAACATGCAATTGTTAAAGTGAATATGAAGATGTGGGTCATCGACCCACTTTTATATAACAGAATATATTATCCAGTACATCCGTTCTTGTAAGCAAAGGAACTTTATGATGACATATTTTATTGCTTATCAGATCTATTCTTTCTAATTTCAAAATATCATAATGATACATTTTTTTTGCAAGCCATGTTCAACATAATTCTATTTGGAAATATATTTTTTAACAATTCTTTTTCTAACCTAATGAAAAAAATTCCAGTTTTCTATATATAATTTTTTTTTATTTATTAATAATATTTTGGTATCATACGATGAAAAAGATAGAATTGAACGAATTAATGAAAAAGTTCTAAAACATGTCCGATGTATTGTCAATGTTTGATTACTGAATAAGTACCCAACACGCATAAGCGAATCTAATTGTTCGATCGTCGTTAATCGATTGTTCCGTCTGCTCATAAATGTTTCTACATTCAAAAACTTTCAGAAGGCTTGACAGTCATATATCTTTTTTCAAATTTTTCTTTTAAAAATGCTTCACTTTTAATTATTCAGAAGCACTCTTGCTTAATTGCACGCATTTATAAATATATTTATTATTTGTAATAAATATATTTATAAATGCGTGCAATTTTTGTAAATATAAATTTCTTGTTTGTTAGAATTCTTTTTTCATCGCGAATATTTCTTTTCTCTCATACTCTGTTTCTTCCCAACAGACATCCTCCGTCAATGTCTTGTCCCTTGACATTGCACAAATGTTTCACGGTACAGCAAACATAAGACATTCAATGGAATATTTAACGACTCCCTACGCAGATCTATAATGAATTTTGTTTATGTAACAATGAAATGGGCTTTAACCCGTCTAGGCTCACACTATCTCACTATACATTTTTACTGGTCAGTGTCTACGTCAGAAAGAGTGGGATCGATAGGGTTTTCCTTTTTCGCGACTTGTGTCGGCATTACCGGATACTTGCGAGGATCGATATCCATGAATGCGATTGAAAATCCACGCAAACCTTCTTGCCGGACTACTTGTAAATATATAATAAATAAATGCATGCTCGATGTGTATTGTGCTAGCTATAAGCAAGTTGAAGCTTCTTGCGCACGTGAGGGATGTCGATATGTCTTCTTGTCGATTGCCTCGACATTTCGTCATGTATATACAATGCCGAATATCTCATTGCAAATTAATAAAGAAGTCATTAATTTTCTGTAACTTTTCCAAGATAACAAATTCACAAATTCAAATTAAAGAAAATCACTTTATAACTTGAAAAAAATTTATATTATAAGAGAATACATTAAAGAAAAAATAGTTAATTGATTAAACGATGTTAAAACGGCATATTACATCAAATGCTTGATATGAAAAATTTCTTTTAAGTATTAAATTTTAAATTAATCCTCTATTTTATAAAAAAATTAAACATTTTTTTATTGATAACTTATCTTTTTCTGCAACAAGAAAGTAAAAACTGCCATTATTATTTTTCGTATTGTTTTATAATCCAATACTATAATGATTGCAAAATGTTACAAAAATTACATCGTCATGTTATTAAAAACTTGCCAAAACAATATTGTAGAGAACGATTTATAGTATTACAATTTAGCAAATAATATTTTGCTACGCATTTCAAAAGTATAAATTGATATCAATCAAAAACCATTAAAAAAAACACAATCTTACCTGAGAACACAGATCGAGAATCACGAGATCGTTGAACAGTTCATGTTTATACGAATATCTATCGATCACAGATCAAGCGACATTTTCGGCAGTGACGCACTTATTTTCGAAATAAATAAATTTGCAATTTTCGCAACTTTCGTTTCTTTCGCAAACAATTTTCGAGAGTAAGTTAACCCTCGCTTTAACGTTCTTAACATTATGTTCTCCACCATTGGCTTCCGTAAGATTATTCTCACGCATAGATTTTGATTTCCGCGTTATGATATGTGCATTTCGTTTCGGCACTCGAGAGAAAGCATTGAAATACGCAGCAAACAATCGTGATCCAGAAACAGCATTCTTAAGGATCGCGTGAAAGCACACTTCACGCGGTCGCGTACTCCGCGCGTGTGAAAGGGGTTGTACTGTTCAACTCCCACATTGATGCGGTTCTACGAGTCACGTGTACGTCACGTCCGACGACCATCCCCTCCATCATAATACTAGAGGTGCGCTTAACTATCTGTGACTGGTAAACGCATTTTTCAAATGCTTCCAATTATTCGAATCAATCAATCAAGGCAATCGTACCTAAATAATAATTATATTTAAATAAATAAAAATCACTTATTTTATTAATTTAATTTCCAATCTAAAGCCTAGATATTGTTTTTTATTTTTAATTATGCTATTCTGTTTATATAAAATAAAATAGATATATATATTTTTTTTTTTAATATAAACGTTATATTATCAACTTATAAACATCCTAAGATGCTATTTTAAAGCAGAAATTTTCAATAAAATAGATGTTTATATATAATATTTTTTTGTTAGTATATACAGACTATACACAAATATAATAAAATTTTAAAAAATATCAACATTTGTAGATACAGAAAGCTAATGATACGGCTCTGATGACTTGGTGTCTCAACAAATCAGATAATAATAATTAGTCACAACCCTCCGAATATGAAGGGCTTCTTAACGCGGGTTTGCGTGATTATATTGAAAAAAGAATAGCGATAAACATCGCAAGGCGAATTTCTGAAGATTACAATCATGAATCTTACTGCGCACTTTTTTATCAATTTGAACGATAAAGAAATCAATACGATAAGTTTTGAAACGATAAGGTTTTAAAAGTATTTCACAAATCCATAAAATTGCAATGTCTTGTCATTATTGCTTCAATTGTTGTCATTTACACACATACACACACACACACACACACACACACACACACACACACACACACACACACACACACACACACACACACACACACACACATATATATATATATATATATGAATAGAACAAGCTTGAATTTCTTAACGCAACAATTTTTAAACATTCTTGCATTTGAATAAAATTATTGCCGATAACTCTTCATCAGTGGAATGTACGCTACTATAATTGCGGAAATATGGAAAGGGCAAAGGACGCCATAACGCCGTAAAGACGCTTGTACTCGGGTGAGGTCAACCACTGACCGGTCGGTTATATAGCTACCTTGGATTAGCATGAAGTTGCACGCAACCCTGACGTTCAGGAAGGCGATAAGGGAATAGGTAACCGTTTCCTCGGCTACCTAACTTTTCAACCAGTGACCTGCTACTCTGTGCGTATAATTCCTCGATCATTGTTGGGGAACTATTTCTCTGTCATATACGCATATCACTATATTAGATGTTACAACAAAAATATTATAATTAATTTGATCAATCTCGTACAACTATGTATACAACTTTACTCTTTTCTTTTCTAAACAGGGAAATATTTTGTTGACGAAATTATAAAAAAATAGAATTTACTGAAAAAAATCATTTATTTGTCTATAAAAAATACAAAGGTGTACAAAAATTTGTTGTACGATAGATCGTTATGCAAATAGTCCACATTGACTAATATTAAGATATAAATTAAATTGTTTAAAAAAAACTCAGCATTCACATTATGATAATAAAATATCGCTGACGTATTATACATATCAATTCATTTATATAAAATACATATCAATTATAAATAAAATATACATTGTTTCTCATATTCTAAGTATACTAGAATAAATAATTTACGGAAATCTCGTATTTAAAATCATAATAGTTAATGAGGAGAACTCTTATTTCTGGATTATTTATGTAACATAATTATTTACAAAATAATCCCGCATTTTATTCCACCTAAAGACGATTCAGTGGCAAGAAGTAGTGTGAATCACGCGTGACCTCAATTCGTATTGATTTGCTATAATTCCGTTGTTTCGATCTTTTTTCCCAACGGATTGACAATCGCATTTTGTCCCGAGTAAATTGGTGAATTTCTGTCAAAGTCATTTTGAACATCGATACTCTCCACACTATAAAAATAAAAAATCATACAGTAATTATACATATAGTTACAACAAGAGATTACTTCGGATGGATTGTCTGTATTTATAATAATTATTTTTAATTTATCGAAGTTTTATATATATATATATATATATATATATATATCTAAAATTCAAATTTAGTAATAAATAATGTAGAGGGCAATTTTATACCTAGAAATAGTTGAAATTCTTGGCTCTATATAATATGGTTTATCTTCAGCTCTTTGGTTTGTATTAGCTTCATTCATCATTTCTTCATTATTAAGTGCATTTTCGTCGAGGGAATCTCTTTCGGAGGTATGGCTGAATGATTCGTCGCTCTTGAACCATTCATTTTCGTAAGCGTGCATCCATATGGGATTCGATCCTTCGACACTGTGTTTGTTCGTATTCGGCACGCGACCAGGACTTCTGATAAATTCCGAATCCGATGCACCTTTGAGATTATAACGTAGGAAAATCAATTTTAATGTATTTAATGCGATAAATAGCAGACAATAAGAAGTGGAACTAATAGAAATGCGATAGAAATAAATTTTTATTTCAAGTTACCAAACGGTGATGCGTTCGCCGCTTTCAATTGCCTGCGAAAAGACGCTCTTTGGGACAAACATAGAGCAACACATAGAATCAGTAAAGCTCCTAGAAATAGGGTCAACGTGAGAAGCCAGAAAGTCGTTCCGGCTTGTTCGTACTGTATAATCGGTTCGGGTTTCGCTGGCTGCGTGTCGAGGACGTTGAACTCCTTGAATAGATTGTCGAGTTTCTCGATGTTCCTGTCGACCAATTCAAGGACCTCGGATACTTCGAGGATCGAATTGTCTCGACGATTCACGAGGTGCAAATATAAATCCGTTTTCGTTCTATCTACAGAACCATCTTGATTTTCATGCACTTTATATTCGTCGACGTTAATTATAGCACTGGTAACATTACCCAAAATTCTGTGAATGAAAATTTAGATACTCAGATATTTATATGTTATTTTAGAACTAAATATACGAAAAAAACGTAATTTTGATGGCCAACAAAATTATTTTTAAATTTGTATCTGTTCAAATTTTTACATACTTCAGCAATTTTATTCATTGTTGTTATTTCAATTACTTTTTCCAATGTCTTTTTTTTACTTTAATAAAACTTTATAATTTATTATTACTTAATTTCAGTAATAATAAGAGGGAAGTATATTGCTTACTCTCGGAAGGTTTCAATTCTACTTCTGACTTCTGGCGGATGTTGACGGAGAACAAAACGAACCCGTTGATCTTCTCGTAATAAATAGATAAAAACTCTCGCTGTGTCTTGCAAATCATATGTATCGTTAACAAGTACCTAAATTTATATAATGTTATATGAAGAAATATTTTATTTAACAAATAAATTTTTTATTAAATAAAATAAAATGTAATAATATAATATAATAATATTTTTATTAAAATAAAAATGATATATATTATTGAAATAAATATACCATAAAATCAAAATAGCCCTTCATCCCTCGTTGAGGATCAAAATTAAGACTCACTGCTCCATCATCTTTATTTACTAAAAAAGGTTGCATTTGCATATCTTCGAAACCTTCAGTTAATGTCATATGAATTTTGCCCACTTGATAATAACTGAGTATAGCGTTGTCACCAGCGTCCGCATCAGTTGCCTATAATTCATTTACATAATGCATTTTAAATGCATTTAAAAAATATTAAAATTAAGTATTAATTAATCCTATAAAATAATATTAAAATTTGCAAGTCTTATAAAAAATTTACACAAAAAAAAAAAGATCACACGCCCTCGCACAAATAGTGATGTTGCTGAGAACACGATATAAAATTACCTTAACATGCATAAATTGCGTGCCAAAGTCGGCTTCGGTGGTAACGCCACCCGTAAAAACATTTTTAATAAACTGCGGTGCATTATCGTTGATATCATCAACCTTTACGACAACTTGTAATAAAGTGGCATCGGTTTTATCGAATGTTGTTTCATTCTCCGGCACGGTCTTGCAATCCTCCGTTGCTTTAATAAGTAACACATGTTCTTCTTGTTGTTCTCTGTCTAGCAATTTGGCAGTCTAAGCAACGAATAATATTAATTTTCTTCAAGTTGTCAAAAGACAAAAGATATGAATTATATATGTCAAAACATTTGTCTGAATAGCATATTATTTTAACAAGCAACTTACACTGAGTTCGTGTTTATAAATATCTAAAACGAATAATCCATCATCGTTTCCGCCAACTATGAAATAACAGACTTGAGTGGGAGGATCGTCCAAATCGTCAACATCATCATTGTCAAACGTATCTGGAAGTAACGCCATCTCCGATCCTGGTAGTTGTTCCTCCGTGAAGTTGATATTAAAAGTGCTCACTGAAAATTGTGGCTCGAAATCGTTGATGTTGCGCACATAAATAATTAGATCGAGATCTGAACTTAAAGGCGTCGGCGTACCCAAATCGTATGCTTCAACTCGTATCTATATACATATTAAAATAATTTTATTTACAAAATTTATAAAATAATTAAATAATTATTCAGAAGGGAATTCAATTTAAATCTCATGTGTGTGCGTATGTGTTTGCGTACCTCGTATAATTTCTGAGTTTCTCTATCGAGCGGTAAGTTTAATGATATTACGCCGGTTTTCTCGTCGATGTGAAAAGTTTTCCAATGACCCGCGAGGTCCTGTTTCAAACGATAATGCACATCGCCGTTTAATCCCGTATCAGCATCTCTCGCCTCAATTTGAATAACTGAACTTCCTACTGTTATGTTCTGAAATCGTTTCATTACATAAGATTAACGCCATTTCGGGCGCATCAGAAATGCAGCATTATGCAAATTGCCAGAAACACGAACCTCTGGAACACGGATGGTGGTATTGTGTTGGGGACTGACAAATAAAGGGGGATTATCATTATAATCCGTGATGCATATCTTCAAAATTCCATTGTCCTTATTGGACGGAGTTCCTAGATCGCGCGTTTCGATATTTAACGTGTAATTCCCGAATTTTCCTCTCAATGGCAAAGCAGCTTTTATCTTTGCTGTCCAATAATCAGTTTGTTCCAATATAAATAAACCTGTCGACCATAATTTCATCGATATTATCACGAAATTAGTCGTATTTAATGTTTCAAAATTATGATGTTTGTACCAGAATTTCATTAATTTTAAAATATGTAATAAACATGTTTACATATTAATATTAAACATTAATATCAAGCATTAAATCAAAATGATATTCATAGAATTTAATTACACACCTAATTCATTGCCGGAAGTGATCCTAATTATAACGCGTCCATTCGGTGTCATTGGATCATCAGCATCCTTCACTTTTATAACATAAATTAAATCTCGTATATCATGAAATTCAGATATCGATATACAGTCTTGAGGTAGATCCATTTTCGGACCATTGTCATTCACATCAATAACTGTAATTCTAAAACAGTATTTTTTTTTTTACAATAACGCTCTCTAAGTAATTTATATTTTAAAATTAAATTATTATAAAAAAAATTATATTTATCACGAGATCAATGAATCTAAAATCTGTATTTTAAAGTTCGTAAACATACTGAATCTGTTTAAACGCATTTCGAGACTCTCCCGCAGTATAACCAAATTGATAATTATCCCAAGCTTCTATGACCAAAACATAACTATGTTTGATCTCCCAGTCTATAATATCAGCCACTGTTAACGATCCTGTTTCTGGATGGATAGCAAAAGTTCCCTGTTTGAAATATAATCCATTACAACAAGAAGTTGTGTAAATTAATATATAACCATATATAATCATCTAAGTGAATACAATTAAATATTATTGGATACAAATTTGCAAATAAATATAAAATAATTGTAAAAAACTTTTATATATTTTTAGATATTATTATGAAAAAAAATAGGAGAAACAAACAAAAATAGGAGAAACATGTTTGCATTTTGTACCTGAGATGACATTCTATCTAAAAGATAAGTAATTTTTCCATAATCTCCACTATCGGAATCTGTTGCCTGTATAACACTGATTTCCGTGCCAATTTTTGAATTCTCGATGACAGTTACATTACTGATATTTGATATGAAATATGGATTATTATCGTTTTCGTCTAAGACTTGAACATACACTTCCGATAAACTTGATCTACAAAATTCAATATAGTTGCATCATACAATAGAAAAATAATACTAGAATATTATTATTTAATTTTCTAATGCAAAAGTTATTATTTAAGTAATCACACACATTTCTGTTATTTTTAAAATTAAAGACAGTAATGTAATAAAGTCAAAGATATTTAGAAAATTAATACAAATCCACTTATACTAACACTTAGCCTACTTAATAATTATTAAATTGCGAGATTTTTACCGAGATGGAATTCCAGAGTCCGTGGCCTTAACAGTTAAATTTAGCCACGAATACATTTCTCTGTCGATTTTGTTAGCGACGACCATTTCTCCGGTTTCAGGATCCAAATGTACAAGATCAGTGATTTCTTTTGGGCCTTGCAAAGAATACGTGATACTACGATTTTTGTCGGCGTCGTCAGCGACGATATTCGCGATATTAACGCCGTTTTTACTATTCTCGGTAACAGAACGTCTATAAAACGGTCTTCGAAATTTAGGATTATTATCGTTCTCGTCCTCAATAATTATACTCAGCGTGGCTGCAAACATTTGCGTATTGTATTACGCTTTGATACCATAAAAACCATTTTTGCGACAAAAGAATCTTCTTGAAAATCTATTGAAGATTTTCACAGAAAGATTTGAAGGAAAAAAATTGTGGTTTCATAAAACTACTTTAAACTAAAATTTTTAAAACTAACCGGATGCAGTTTGTAAGCCTCTTATCGCGGCCAAATCCTCGACTACAAGTCCTAATCTGATAGTTTCTACTTTTTCCCTATCCAATAGTCTTACTATACGCAGCAAACCGTCTAATGCATTTAACTCCAACGCTGCTAGATAGTCATATTCTTGCACTTTAATCAAAGTACCCTCCTCATTTCGAGCTTCTGATGAATTGGGATCTACTCGATAACGTAAGATCGGAGCTACATCTGGATCCTGCGCCATTATGCGATGTACGTAAGCACCGACCTAAAATTACAATCCATTTATCTATTAATAAAATTTAGAAATTTAGAAATAGCAGAGAGAGGCGCTTGATGACGCACCTGAGTATTTTCTCTGATGGTGACAGTCCCAGGATCGATGAAAACTGGCGGCTTGTTATTGACATCTAGAATCGTGATATTCACTAGAACCTCGGCCGTCCGTTGAACTTCCGTCCCGCTATCGATAGCGATAACATTTAAGTTATATCTTGTGGTTTTCGGTGACGTGAGATCCGGATCTAAATTCGAACCCGGCGCAACTCGGATCACACCTGTCTCGGGACTAATTACAAACTTGTCTCCGGCTCCGCTCTGAATCCGGTAAACTAATTTATTATTTGGCGACGACAAATCTTTGTCCCAGGCTTTCACCTATGCAAACAATTCCTTATTCATCGTTTTTCCGCGATAACGTTTAATTAATCTTTTTCTTCTAATTATAATTTTTTTCATTTTTCAAATTTGCATCTATATACAACTTTGACGTCTACATACATAATTTAATATTATATAATTACGTACTTGTACAACGCTTGTGCCACCGGGTAAATCCTCTGAAATGCTTCTCTTATACAAAACTCTTTCGAAAACTGGGGCATTATCGTTAATATCTTTCAAATAAACAATCAAAGGAACATCAGAAGTTCGACTCGGTGTACCCATGTCTCTAGCTCTCACCGTCAATTTCAATTGTCGTATAATTGTTTCTTTGTGTCCTTGATTGATAGGTAGAGCTTCGTAATCTAGGGGATGGATGGGAGTAACAACTCCACGTTTTGGATCAATGGTGAAATTTCGGGAGAATTCGCTTGATACCAGAGCATAGACAATCTCACTATTTCGCGTCCCTGTATAGATATAAATCATATAAATCGTAAATAGAAATGTTATTTTTTTTTTTTATTTGTTAAATACTGTCTAACCATTTAAATCATTGTCGGATGCTTCGACGATCAGAGGCGATTCAAAATGATCTTCGTTCTCCAATAACACCGCCTCATACTTATTTTGCAAAAATATAGGAGCGTTGTCATTAACATCATCGATATTAATTATCAATTGCGCAGCGTTGCGATTCCCTTTTCCAAGATGATCTCGTGCCTCAACGGTGAGAAAATGTCGTGCAACTAATTCGCGATCAAAATTGGGTCCAGGATGTTTGACCGTGATCACGCCGGTGAGAGGGTCCATTGCCAATCTATAATGAAAACATTATTTTAAATATCATAAGTTTCATTATTTTTTATTATTTTTATTAACATTTTATTTGGGATATTAATTTTTTAATTATACTGAACCATAAAGTTTTTTCAATGTTTTTTGCTTTTTACTCTCTCGTAATCATAAAAATCTAAATTATAATACAATAATTGTTTTTAAGAATTATTTTGATAATTTATTATCTTACGCGTGTGCAATGCTACCGCCTAAAGTTGTATATCGTATTCCATGCGTTCCAAAGTTACCGCTATCTCCGTCCAAAGCCTGCACCCAAGCCACAGTCGTTCCCTCGACACAATTCTCTGGTATCGACACTTCGTAGATACTCTTTGTGAACTCGGGATAATTGTCATTTTGATCTTTTATAAAAACTGTTACCGGTACCGCGCTGTATTTCGGCGAAATCGGTGTGATTTCTTTCGCAACGAGAGTAAAATTTACCACTGTAAAAATCAAATCCATAAGTTTATGTTGTATAAGACGAATGTAACAAAAACATGTTAATATTAATTTGACAATAATGCATTCATTGTAATTTAATTCTATTTCTCTGAAAAAGACATATTAAGTCGATACTCGAATATAATCAAAGTTATTGTCGCTTTTCCATTTTTTAAATGGAAGTATATTTTTTGTTACGCAGTCTTCTATTTATTTTGGATAAAAAAAGTACAAATTTATAAAGTACAAATAGCAAATAATCAATAGTTTACGAGATATTTTATATTTTATTCTGTCATATTCGGATGTCTTATATATACACATGATATGTATCATGATAAGAATATATGTATTTAACATAAACATTTGCGGAATACAAAATGAAGAAGATTCGTCTTTGTCCCATGTCTCTACGTTGATTTTTAAAGAAGTTATAGCATTTTGAAATCCACAGGTGCGCCCCCCCATGAAAAAACAAACACGAAAAAACGCCGCAGGAATTTTTTGCTTAGATGTTTACATCTTTTTTGCCTTCCAAAAAAAGTGTGAAAACACGTGTAGTACTAGCGCTTTGAAATGAGATATGCCGCCACCGTCAAAACAAACACGTGTGCCATCTATCGGATAGATCATGCGGTCGATATTGTCAATATCTTCTTAATCCAGTATAACAGTATTTTATAATTTTTGATCTGTTTAAAAAGATAAATAATGCGCATCTGTAGTGTCTAGTATAATAAAAAAAAAAAAGAAGAATGGCTTTACCAGATATTTTCTCAAAATCAAGTTTGCTCGAATCCTTAACGCGAATTAAAAATGGCGCTTCATTAATCCCACGAAATGGCGTAACATCAAATATTCCACCATCACCTTCAATGAATATTTGGAACGTGCCATTCGTACCCTGAAAAAAAAAAATGTACTTTGTACTTGCAAGCAACATTTTCAAAATGCAATAAGAAAAAATTGCTTTGCAAGAACGCGGTACTTTTTTTTCTAATTTTTTGCGTGATGTTGCGTAATTCTATATAAAAAAATAATATAACCTTTCGGATCTCAACTTACCAAATCATGATCGAAAACTTCTGGTACCGCATCGCCAATAAAATTGACTGGTGTATTTTCCGGTGCGTTCTCATTTATCTCGGCACGGTATAGCATACTTCGAAATGTCGGCGTTTCATCATTTACGTCAGTGAGAATAATGGTTACCTCGGTACTGACAGACGGCGGTGGGTTAATCTTCGATACTTCCTTCACCGTAATTTCTAGAATGAAAGTCCCATCGCTATTCTCCTCGGCCTCCCTGTCCAATTGCGCTCTCGTGAATACGAGACCGGAAGTCGCATCAATATCGAACAGATATCTCGGTCCCTTCGTGATGCTATAAGTCACTTTGTTGTTTATCCCCTTATCACCGTCCACAGCACGAACTGTAACGAGATTTATTATCGGTTAAATCACAAAATCTTATATAATTCACAATCACAATAGAACAATATATGGAAACGATTAAAACGTTCGATATCTAATAATATTTATTAAGCAAGTCTACACAAAATAAAACGCGAAATATATACGATCACAGCTCGTTTAATACTTTAGCTACATCATCTGAAGATATAGACTTAGAACTGAGTCTACCCTAGTTTTAAAAGGCAGTAATGAAGAAACAACGGATCATGGTCTTACATGATCGTATATTTCTTATTCTGCCGTCATAATGGAATAAAATGCATATTACGTGCGGTTATTAGACCGAGATAACTTAGATCTGTAATTGTTCTAGCGTTGAACAAGCAGAAGAGTCGAATATGCGTGTGCACACGCATATCATTGCACGTGCTGCAAGTGTGCCGAAGTATGTCGAAACGTAAAATTCTAAATTAATTGGCTGAAAACTGCCCATTACCGCATCTTTGTTAATTTCTCGTCTTAATTAGGCAACATCATTCATTATAAATGTATTTTGTTACTCGCTTATTTATTCGGCTTTTAAATTAAATTAATTCCCGCAAATTAATCCCCGTAAAAGCAAAGTTTTGACGTTATTTTATTTGTAAGATATAATACTGACCTTGCAAAACGGATGTGCCAATTCTGACATTTTCGCTGATTCTTGCGACGGGTGTCATGGCTATGAATTCCGGCGGTTGGTCCTCCACATCCTGCACTTTAATCAAAATCGCGGTCGTTCCCGTATTTACCTAGAATTATTAAGTATTTATGTAGAATAATTAAGTATAAGTAAATTATCTTGCAGGAAGTTTCCTTGAAAAGAAACGCCTATAATAAATAACTGTAACGACGCTTATATAGATAATTATCTTCCAGCATTGTTCATCCTTCGCTGCGCTTGACTTTACAGGGAAAAGTCATTGAACTATTCAGAAATCGCAGATCGTACGGGTTTTATCTACGTAATAGTCCGTACGAAGCGTTTTATCAAGCAGTACCCTTAATAATTTTTAAAATGTTGAACAAACGTATCTCATTCAAATAGACAAGATATATATAGATAACGTACACACGGAATATTAAATTATATTTCTAAAAATAAAATAATCTTCAATGCAGCTTCAATTTTCTTCTACCGTTCGCGATATTTAAACAATTTAGCATTTAATAAAAAATAGTGCCTATTGAAATAGGAAATATACCTTCTCATTTATCGCACGGTCTACAGCCAAAATCCGCAGTTGATACAGATACTTTCGTTCGTAATCCAAAGAACCCACTAAGCGTATAACGCCTTTGCCATTGACGGTCGATATGCTGAAAACGTTGTTATCACCATCCAACTCCTGAAGGTAATACACTACTTGACCGTGAGCACCCAAATCCGCATCGGTGGCTTCCACCGTTGTTAAAATACCCGGGCGCGAATCCTCCCGAAGTGTTAATGAGGTAGGATGTGGACGAAAAATCGGCACATTGTCGTTAATGTCTTCGACCAGAAGTAGCAGACTTTGCGTGATGAAATTTCCCTCTCCCAATCTTCCATCCGTCAATGTTAACACGAGTGCATATTCGTCTCTTGTCTAAAGTGCATAAATATATGTACATTTATCTATGAAGAAATTATAGATCTTATATAGATTTATGTATACATATATATATATATATATATATATATATATATATATATACAAAATGTTAACGGAAAACTAATAAAACTATAGCAAAATTCATTAACAAAGTATGGATAATAGGTTAATAAAAAAGATCAAGCAAACTTGATTTACTTGACACTGAGATTGACGACTGAGGTAGAACAGAATCTGCGTTCGAGAAACTTTTTGCTCAATTTTTACCGTCTATTAAAATATACGCTAAATAATTATAAATAAAATTCTATTTTGTAAAATTATAAATAAACGTAAAATTATAAATAAAATTCTATTTTGAAATCTGACGAAAACACTACGATGGTTTAAAGTGAGATTAATATTTCAAAGATTTAGTATAAGATTTGCTTCAAATATAGATATAGGAAGATTAAAATATAAGAGGTAAAATATAACTAGCCAAATGCGATCGATATAGATTTTCAAACATTATAGCATTGCGCGCGAAGATTATATATTATAGTTCGAATGCGAGTATCGTCGATGATAGAAAGTTAGACAAACGCGTTACTTTACGCGCTAATGTCGGTTAGAAATAACAGCTTCACGAAATAGATTCTTGTAAAGATGATCGGTAAATTACATTCGTCTCCGTTGTTAATACTTAAGTTTCTCTTTAATGATTTGTCGCACTATAATATTGAAACTCTTCCGAAGAAAAGGTAAATCGCTCATGCAAAACCGAAATGACAGTGTTGAGACGACACTGAAGAATTATTGCGGTATCTCTTCCTGCGTTGTCTTTGCTTTTTTATTTATGTTAATAGCTCTCACCTACAAAGATTTTGTTCGTTGTTGGGACAACGAATCGAATTAAGATTTATTTTTCATTTTGCGATAATTTTAAAAATATTTTTTTGTTATAGATGTCTTCTCACAATATTGATAAAAATTAATTTAGAATGTAGATTTTACAAATTACCTCTCTGTCCAGCAACTTGTTTAAGTAAATGTTTGCTTCGTTGAAACCAAAGTTTTCAACTCGAATCACATCACTACCAGGCTGATCTCGAACGTCGAAAGTCAATATATCATTATCTGGGTCGATACCTTTAAGCTTATAAATTAAGCTACCTACAAATAATTTTTATTTATAAATAGTTTATTATTATTATTATTATTATTATTATTATTAGTATGTATAATATACAAATAAAATATTCTATATTTGTAGAAAAATCTTTCTCAATTTTTATAAATTAATAAATTTCAACCATATCTAGATATACAAATTTATTATACAAGAAAAACAAAAGCCAAAGAAGAGTCGTAAAAAAAAATATTAATTTTATTCGTGCAAGTTTATTCGTATGTTTATTAAAACAAAAAACAGCAACGGTTTATGCAACGGTGCTTGAAAAGCGCTACGTTAAACTAGTAATAAATTTTGTGACCATCCGTAACCAGCGCTACCGCACATATACATAAATGATACGTTTGTGTTTTTCCATTACGAATTAATCGATCGTAAATTAAATTTTCATTTGACTGTTTGCTTAATACAAATTATAATGATGTGTTAAACTTTGCTTATTACATGATAATTTATGTTTGACCGATGTTTATTGGAGCAATGAAATTAAAAAAAAAATATATATATGTATATCATTATTTTTACCAATCGGAGTTTCAGGCCCCTCCTTCAATCTGAGAACAATTTCCGTCTGTCCGTCTATAAGAAATCTAGGAGGATTGTTTCTAGCGGAGCAATATGTTAGAAGATATCCCAATACGACATATAACAATTCCACTTTAAATCGACTTCTTTTACATGATCGCAATAGCCAGGAAGATGATCTTGTTTGCTTATCTGATGTCATCTTGATCGAATAATACTTATAATCGGCATGTTCCTTCCCGCAAAATCTTCCACGATTAAGTCATTTCTTATTGTACTGAAATAAACGCAGTTTAAACATGCAGTTTATTAACAAAAATGTTGCTGTAAAATGAGTGATCAATTACGCTATTAAAAGTAAGGATGTATTGAGTAGTTAAATAAAAATTACTATATTTATTGAAAAATGAATGAACAAATATAATCTCTGAGTAGTCCGGAATAATAATATTCGGGGGGAGCAGTGCGATTATTATAATCAATACAGATTAACATACATTTAGTAAATGATGACATACATTTTATTTGCAAACACATACGCAGTCTATTTAGTTGCTGCAATTTAGTTTGATAACTCGTAAACCGGTATTCACGCCGAGTGGTTGCTTTCTCCTCGGTAAAACGTCGTCTTGATGCAATGTCAAGAGTATCTCGCCGCGAACGATCACGGAGATTAAACCGGAGTGAAAGCTTCAGGAAGAAGCGACGTTTTTCTCACGGCTCTTAAATTGTGCCGTATGCAATAATTAAAAGACTATGTCTCCCAACTAGACACCCCCGCTACTCTCGCATTACGCAAGCTATATTTAATACCTCGATCTCGTCCTACGATCTTACTCGGCTAACGAAGCGATGATATAATATCGCATTCTTAAGAAAGAAAGCGTTGCAATTCAAAACGGGGTGATTTCAATGCTCGATAAAAAGCATTTTGCAAACAGCCGTGTAATAAATTAAAATTACTATTAATTCTAATTAATTCCAATCTTAAGTTTGATCGTAGTGTAAAGCATAGTAGTTCTGTAAAAATGCAAATAATCTTGAAAAATATGAAAGTTAGATCAGAAAATAATGATCTCATTTTCTTCGATAGAAATTTAATTTCATATTACTTCAGAAAACTGTAGTTGAGGATATTCGGAATTTCAAAATATCGTTTAACAATTTAAAAACTTGTATCGGAAATACGCGGAAGAAGCATTCGCACTGACCCGTGTTTGTGTAAGAATTCTCCTTCAGAGATGGTTTGACACTTGAAGAACACTGAGTGAGCACACCGAACGGTGCTCTTCTTGCCAACAGAGTGTATCGGCCACGCTCTTGACTTTTAAGACTCTGCTAAATAACAGGCTGGTGCGAAGCTTCTCGATGTGCGGATGTACCCGTGTATTCAAATGTGCACGATGTACGTGCGCTATCTGATTTCGAATAAGCGTATAAAGACCTTGTAGCCCAGGAAGCGAATCTCTTCTTTTTCTGATGACTTTTCTGATAAGAATTATACCGAATACGATTTTTACTTGCGATAATAACCAGAACTTTCCGACATAATTTTGGACGATTTTATCTACCATTTGTTATATTTATATCACATATTTTTAATTGATATTACACTAAACATTTTAATTTTTACATAAAATTTTCATTTATAATAATAACAGCTTGGCATGCATATATATATATATATATATAGAGTTTTCTTTAAAATTTCTAAAATGCTATTTCTTTATCGCAAATTCTTAGTTATCTCAGTTATAATAATTATAATTAATTATATAATTAGCTATAATAATTCTAATCTTTTATCTATTTAAAGATGTAATATTCAAATGCATAGCATGAAGAAGATTGCGTGACTAAAATTTTCTCTGACTCTTTACTACTCACCTTCGCGCCTTGCGAAATTCTTCGAGAAGATTGATCAATAAAACGCTTTAGAATCGGTAGAATTTTATTATTTGATAATCGTCACCTTTTTTTTACTTTCGAAACAAACTATTCGTACGATAGTCCCCCTGAGCATCGACCGAAAAAAATAACTTGCGTTTATATGAAGGAAGTTTTCTCTATGCACGCTGATTCGAATAAAGAGGCAATAAGGTCGTATATTCAATGGGGAGCTGTCCCGAAGTGCGTGACGTCATTTCCTACACCTGCCATGCATGCTTCCGAATGATAACACCGTCCGGGATATTGACATACACCCATAATACTGTCTGTTGCCCAGCCAACCCCATACAGAATTTCCTTGCGTGACGAGCTCCCCCACACCATGAGCATATGTGTAAAGGATCCTCTTGGTGGGTGCAGACACGCCACTTGTGTATGTGATATCGATACGACGTATTCTTTTTTCACAACTCCAAAATTGAGGTAGTCCACAGAAAAGGAGAGGATAAAGATAATAATCTTTCAAATCAATCTTCCGTAAGCTTTTCACTTTTCTAATTTCAATATTTTAATCTTAATTAAGGGAAAGTACATTATTTTGATGAGACTTTTGGACTCTTTGTTGTATCAAACGTTATTTAAAAATTAATCTCCAGGAAAGAAATATGTGATGCAAAAAACTTCGATAGTTTCTCTAAACAAAAATTCGTCAATTCCCGGATTCCGTGTGTATGCGGTTACATCTGGTGTTACGACAATAAACAGATGCTGCTGCGAACGAAGCACATAAGCAAAATGAATTTCCTTTTCACACTGGTGGTGCGACGAAATGTTACCCGTGGGAATGAAATTAGCAGTGTCTTATCTCATCGTACGATTAATTATGATGATACAATAGCGTTGTGCGACTATTTAAGAAAAGGAGATATTTCATAACATAAGAGGATACATAAGCCGAGTTAAACATGATTGCATCCTTGCGTCATGAACATTGTCGTTTAATAATTAATATGTTGTCATAAGGAAATTTGGGTCAGTGCTAACAATCACCGATCGCTATCCAGTGATTAGCTCCGCTTCAACGTTTAATTTTGATTCCGTAATAAACGGAAGTCATAGCACGCAAAAGCGAATTACATGCAAAAAAAAAATATACTTATGTAAATGTATAACAAATAACATTATTAAATTTATTTTAATTTATTTTTGGCAAATAGTATCTCCTTAAAATAATTAGTGTCTGATTTATAAAATATTTCTTTTAAATATTTCATCATTTATTATCTATACGTAGTATACTATTAATACGTAGTATACTATTAAAATAGCAAGTAAAATTTTATAGAGAAGAGGAATATACATATCTCATTTTCGCCTTTTCGTGTTTCATATAAGTTTCATTCTTTACTTCTTCAATCATGCTTCAATCATGAAGATAGATGAAGATATATATATATACATATATATATATATATATATATATATATAGAGAGAGAGAGAGAGAGAGAGAGAGAGAGAGAGAGAGATCTTCACTTCTTAAGTTTGTTGAAAATTGATTGTATAATAATAAGTATACGAAACGTCTTGCTTTACAGATTACAAGGCCAGTTATCAAAGAGTGGCTAACAATACCGTTGATTCCGCGAATTAAACTTTCAGTGGTGGTGTCAGATAAGCATTAATTGCACGTCAGATTCGTGAGATTCCACACCGGCATAATTCGTACCAGGATGTCGACTGTGATGGACGTGCTGTCTGTCAATGTCACGTTTTAAAAGTTCTGCAGAACTTTCTAAAAAATTGCGGACGGGCCGCCTCTCTTTCCACGACCAATCAAATCCGATAAAAGGGACAATTTATTAAATTGTGAAAATAAAGTGAAAATGAAGAGATTATCACAGATTTCATATAAGATATTTTTATCCTATAAATAAATCTATATAAGTCTAATCATAAATTCAGTAATAAAATTTTATTATCAGGAGTCAATAAATAAATATAGTCATTTAAACACATTTTGTTGCCAATTATTAAGAGAATATTTTTAATACGAAAAGAATATAAAAATACAAATACATTGAAACAAATGCTTGTGATTATGTTTGTGATTATGAATGTAAAATCACAAATGTTTATTCAAAATTATTTTGTACTCACCAAATTTTTTTTATATGACGTATAGCACAATGGCGGGAACAGTTTTGTTCGGTATGCCTCAGCGAAAGTAAAAATGAATGTTTTAGTCACACAATTGTTTTATTGTAACTTCTTCCTTTAGCACATCGTTAGTGCCAGCATTTGCTTAATTGCGAAGTGGGCAAAATGTTTTTCATATATCCGTCTGTGTCAATAAACTTTATATTCAAAAATCATCATATTCAATTTAAATTGTTGACTTATTATTACTGTCAATTTCTTTCATATGAAATTACCGTTAAAATATCAAAATGACGCTTGATAGTACTTGCTTTCAATGCATCATCCATTCAGTAGATATATTGTAATGCACGTAACGCACACGATGGCAGAAATCGATGAGTTTATTATAATTTAATTATCTCGAAATCACTGTCATTTCCAATTACAAAAAATATATTGTTTTGAAAGGGAACGTGTTTAAAATGTTCACTCAAGTTGAAAGAAACTTTTTTTCACACTTCACTATTAATTGGAAACTAAAGTTTGCACGATGTAATTCAGTAAATAAAATTTAGGTAAAATAATTTCTTTTTTTTTTTTTTTTTATTGTAATAACACTTTGCGCGCATTCCTCATTATCTCTGGGTCCAACGTGCGGATCAAATCGAATCTTTTTTCACGTTTGCGAGATTAAGATGCTGACAAACGAATACTACATAGAACCGTGTCATCGTCCGATCGGCCGTGAGCGCGGCGCTCACCTATCCGAGTGAGCTTACGATAGTAAACTGAAGGTACGAACGAAGCCAGCGTGGTTCCCGTCGAGAGAGCGCGGATCGTTGCCTGGCATTCGTTCTGTGGCGTGAGCACTGACCGTGCACAGAACACCACAAAACGTACGGTTGTTCCAAGTTAAATTCAGCCCGTCGTGCTCCCCGAGGCGTGCACGAGGGGGCTTTCCCCCTCGTCACAACCTCCGGTCACCTGTGCTACCTCACACCGCCCGCAGGGGAAGATATATTTTGTGGGCAATAGCGGGGCACCGCCCGCAGACCGTCGATCGTTGATCGTGGACGAAACGGTAGCACGATCATTAGCGCGATGGTATAATCTTCCATATCGGACATGGCCGTACCGGTTTGGATGATACATATATTTATTGAACATGCTGATGCCACCAGAGTGTGCGTGATGATTTCTTAACGAAGTTTTGATAAAAATGAACAAAACAGTAGTAGCTTCGCGTATTTAATACTTTAAATTTAAATGGGAAGATAAAAACAGGCGATAAATAATACCTTTTTAAGAACAAAAAATTATTTAGAAGAAATCAATTGCGTAAAAAGGTAAAGGAAATGTCAAACAAAACAATCGACCACGCCAATTTATACATTAATCTTAGAATTAATAACTCTAAAGAGATAACTCTAAATTGAATTGAATGCATAAAAGATAAGGAAGCAAAAAGATGTAAATGAGAAACATGATGACATTAGTTTTTATTATTTTTATTTGCTTTTGTATGCTACTTCTCTGTAGCAATGTTAATTAATAATACATAATGTATGAGCAATGTTAATTAGTTGTATATAAGTTTTATTTTTATCTAACGTTATGTAAAATGAATTATATTACATCGCATACATCAGATCGCATAAATCCTATGAAGAAATGAAGAAACAAGTTTATGAATAGTTAATCTAGCATATCAGCACTGTAAAGCTCTGCTTTACCCGCAAGAGATGCTATAACGATACAAATAATGTTACATCAACTATAAATTCTCGTGGCAGATGCGTGCTTAGAAACGCTTAGAAAAATTCAATGATCTATCGGGCCTAAATAATATTTGAAATCATCATGTACCTACTGTGAGTTAAGTTCGTTGAACCTGACTAACCGGCCAGAATAATCACTTTCTACATTAAACTTCAGATGTCGCACGCTGTTTTCCAAGCACTGAAAAAGAAACTAATTCGATTTCTTCTTTTATTTTTTTTTATCTAAGTTTTTTTATAAATTATATTGATTCAAAAAACTTAAGTATTAAAATCGCAAAGATAATTAATCCGCAGTCATTCAAGCTCCGACAAACACGTAAAATCAATATATTTTAATCATATCTTTCATCATTTATATACTTATATTTATATCATATTTTTCTAATTAATAGTTTTATAAAGAGAAAATGTGAAAATACAATCTTTAAGCAATAAGAAAATAATATTCATATATATATATATATATATATATATTTAATGTAGATAAAGCATGAACGAAAGCTGAAGTTTATTTTTAATTACTAAACTACTAAAGTTACAATCATTTTTTATGTACCAACACGTATTTTAAAACAAAAATAAAATCATATTTGTAAATAGGAATTAAATTAAATTAAGAAATAAAATTTAAGAAAAGATTTTATTAGAATCATTAAAAAAAGCTGTATTTCTCAAAATAATTACCAGCTTAACTTCTATACTTATCAGATTAGCTTCTTATTTTTAAAACTTCTTATTTTAAAAAATGACGTAAACATCGTAAAATAAAAATTCTTCGTGTTAAGAATAGAGAAAGACACAGGTTTGCTATAATCTAAATATTTCTTTTTAAATAGATATTTAAAAGTAGACTTGTCATCATTATTATCAAATATCTTTTCTTACGTACGATCATACATGTTCCGAAATCTTTCGTTTGAATCAATCATGATTCAATCTGTTGCCAGTTACATGATCTTCACCAACGTGAAATCGCCTGCATGAGGCACACGTGAAGAATTCTACAGATAAAATCGGGACATTCAGTGACGACCCTGAAAAAAGGATGTCATCGCGTAGGATGACATAGTCATAAGTTGAAAATAAATACAAGAACTAGCAACTATCAAACGTCATCTACGTCATTTACGTGCCTACGTACATATCAATCTGTTATTAATTTGTTGACATCGCTTTTTCAATGTTTGCCTCGTTAAAAATATTTGTTTGTAGACAAATAAAAAAACAGAGAATTATTTGTCCGCTTTATCTCTTCCTCCTCGTTTGCGTCACTTGCCTCGTTTGTCCGCTTCCTATACCTTTCGGTTACGAATCGATTCTAGATTGTAGAAAGTTCAATCGCTCTTTGAAGTTTTTAGCATCCCATTGGAAGCTGAACTACGTTGCTTTGTTCACGTCAAAATCTCGATTCCATTGATGGTCGTCATCATGGTCGTCATCCGGCCTGATGCTCGCCAAAAGGGACGTGGCGATTTCGCCGGCAGCAGCGCAGCTTAACGAAAAGAAGCACGTAACTGTGCTTTAGTATACGCATCAACTTTTCTCATTCCTTCCTTCTCTCTCTCTTCTCTCTCTTATCCTCGCGCAGCGCTTACCGTTACAGCCATCGGATGCTCTTTCAAGCGACAGCCGCAGAAGATAAGCACAAAGATAAACTATTAACGCGTAGCGCGGCTCAAAGTCTCTGCTTCCCTATCATTTCTCGTTCGCTTGAGAGGCGAATATCATTAATTCAGCGATCGCCGCTGTATAATTCGCGAAATTTATGTTAATGTTTTTAAGCTCTCCGTCTGGTCGATGTTATACCTCGTCATACGATTCGACTCAATTTCACGGAATAAAGCAAGTATTAAAGTAAATCGATATATTTAATGTTTTTTTTTTTTTTTTTTTTTTTTCTCTCAAAAATAGCGCGATTAATGCGATATCGCTCTACGAGGTCAAATTATTGGCCTACGGTCAATTAGCCGGCAAGTATGCGTCAGATGTATTACTGGCCAAACAGGATGCGCGTTTTATCGCGGCGCGGTGACCGTCATACAATCTCATCAAATATTGCCTCCGGAGGCCGCCTCGTAGCTCGAGCGTTTTTCGAACAAACCGTCCACTCGGCTAAGTATGCGACTCGCCGAAGGAGAGTGTTGCCGGAGTGTGTGCCAGAAGAAGTAGTAGGATTGAAATAAAGAAAAAAAAAAAAAAAAAAAGGAAGAAGAAAAGGAAAAAAGAAATGAGAAAGAGTGGGGGGGAGACGTCCTTTATTCCGATGCATAAGCGTGCCTTGGTACAGGCATTAACCCTCCCCACCATTTTCTCTCCTTTCTCTTTTCCTCGCGCGCCTCGCGCACCGCGGTTATAGTCATCGGATTCTCTTTTAGGGACCGTGCTAAGACTGCCAGATGAAAGTATATAACCGGTTCGCAGCTGCAGCCAGTCTGGAGACTGGGTATCGGCCGGTGTGCAACTGGCGAGAGCACACACCATGGCGCCAGGAACGGATTCGTCGCCCGTGGTCCCGAGAAGGGGCCACGTACTGTCACTTCTTTTGGCTATTTCACCGAAATGCGAAAAACTCTCGTTAATCTTTTTCACAATAATAGCGTCCGTGTCCAGCTAGAAACTGGATGTCGAACGGTCACAAAATCTGACCGAAGCGAAAATTTTAATTTAAAGAGCAACCTGAAAGTTATATTAGATTTCACATAGCAGGTGGCCAAGTGTCCTTACCCGATGAATTTGTAAAGATCGATGTTATCGATCCGTTTCCTGCCGTCACGATTGTGTTAGTGAAGCAACTTTAGAAATCGACCCCTTTAATTCTTCCGTTAGGAGTATTTTTAACATCTCACGTCACGTCGTTGTATTGTCTCGTGATATTCATAGTCATAAATGGCTGAAATCAAGTAGAAATATATTAAGATAAGTCGGAGCGCACGATGTCTTTTTTAGAAGTCTCTCGTTATGCTTTCTCATGCAAGAGTAATATAATATAACGTCTACGTGTCATGACATTATGATAAACGTTTCGTGCACGAATTTCATCTGCATCTCATGCACAGGTAGCACAAATTCTCTAAATCGGATGTTCAAACCGGATATTCTTCCTAAAAAAATGAAACGACTGATCAAAGGATATCCGCAAATCATGCATAAGATTATGATTAGACGGCGAGAAGTGAAGAAAATGAAACATTGTGTGACGTGTTCAGAAATTGGCAAAAAAAAATAGCCGCGTCGCGTTGATCGTCGGAATTTATTTATTTTTTTCTTAATAAAAACAAAAATCTCTTTATTTTTATACTTGGGATACAAATGTCCTATTAGTGCCTCGAGGTTTTCGCGAAAAAAAGTCGACTGAATGTCAATGACTGTGCTTCCCAACAATTTCGAGATATCCTGCGAACGAACGACAGTCATAACAGATAAACGTGCCAAAATAACGGAAGATATGAAAATCTACGAGATAATCATGCATAGCGCCGCTCAGCTTATTACGTTTAATGATCTTCGTAGAGATGAACCGCGCTTGATCTTCCGTGACGGAATAAGGCGCGTCCTCCGACAGGATGTTGTATCAAAATTGAAATGGCACATAAATATAACGTACGATTCACTAATGCGAGA
Organism: Pogonomyrmex barbatus; assembly: GCF_055798465.1. Taxonomy (NCBI): domain Eukaryota; kingdom Metazoa; phylum Arthropoda; class Insecta; order Hymenoptera; family Formicidae; genus Pogonomyrmex; species Pogonomyrmex barbatus. The sequence goes on from NW_028297149.1 coordinate 11,699,213, forward strand.
TTGAACATGATCATAATGTTTAAAAAGTTCACGGAAGCTATTCAAACGGTAATCTTCCAAATTAACTTCACTTTATGATTTCGGAAGCATCTTTTGTCGCGTACGTTAATTTTGACATTCCTTTCGTATAATTTAATTAATTTAATTCACAACAGCGACATTGAAAGCGCTTTGAATAATTTTCGATTGTAAGATAAATGAAACAACATGAAAAAAAAAAAATCTATTAATTGTTGTTTTGAGGATTAGCACGGGTAAACACCTCTTTGTTCGTAGCAACGTTAATTGCTGAAACTGATAAACAGGATAATTACATAGCGTGATAAAGAATACAAAGAAGTCGTGGTTGCAAATTTTTCACACGCTGTCGGACGCGCTGCCGCACTCGAGGCAGTTTGCAAAACGAGGGACGCGACTCGAAATACGAAGATGTGACTGCGAGAGGCAGACTCGAAGAGGTAATGTCGTCCAGGTGCTCGACCGGCCTCTGCCGAACTCACCTCCACCCCCTCTCTCATTTTCTCCTTTTCTCTCTCTCTCTCTCTCTCTCTCTCTCTCTCTCTCTCTCTCTCTCTCTCTCTCTCTCTCTCTCTCTCTCTCTCCCCCCCTCTCTCTCTCTCTCTCTCTTTCTCTTCCGTTACTCTCCTTCGGCTTCTTCGACTCGTCACGACCAGTCGGTCAGTTCCTCCTTTTCCACAACGCAGGATCCTTCCTAGGACTCCACGTCCTTTCCTCTTATCCGTGCGCCATTGGCCATTAGCGACCGCGCCGTCCGTTCGCCGTATCATCGGGGCCCCGGCGCGGTAAAGGGCCCCTCTTACCGGGTCCCGCGGGCCAGTCTTTCGTCGCGCGTTCACCGGTGCTCCGGTCTCCTCGCGTTCCGAACGACGATCTGCCTCCTCGGAGATCGGGCCATGTGATTTTGCCGCGGATTACGCGCGTTTCTCTACGATGACTACCTGCAAGTGCGTCACGTGGCGAGCGTGGCGATAAGATCCAGTGCACGCGCGATCGGGAAACTCGACGTGGCTCATCGCGCGCCAGTTTGCCACATAGGAATCAGTTTTTTTCTCGTTCAACCTTCCGTTAAACGCCGACAGTAACGTTCCTCCAGTTACGCGCTTCCGTCGAATTCTGCAAACAACAAACAAACCGAATCACTGGTGACAGAGATGACATTTCAGTCGCATACGTTGCGGTGATTTATCGATAGTTGGCCTAGATATGCGACAATTGTTGATAAATTGAATTGTGATTTTGAAAGGATTGGCCTCTCGACCTTGAATATTGCATCCCCCGATGAATGATAGTGTCTATCGCACGTTTTCCTTTTGTATTTTTTTCTGGAAATTGTGTCGCGCGCAATTTCGTACATCGAGCGAGAATTTTCGAATACCATTTGTTCTGACAATTGAGGTGAAAAAAATGTGCGTGACGTGCGTGATAGCGATGTAGTATCTAAATAAAGTGGCAGTCTCTCTTGTTATAGTCATTCTCACGTTGTACTGTACATGAAATCAAAATAACTTTAGTAATATATATACGAGTTTCATTTGACATGTCTTTGTATAACATCGAGATGTGATATACTTTAAGTATTCTTTCTAATTAGAATACACATGATCACCGTTAATTTATTGTTTAAAGTGAAAAAGATGTCATTTGCAAAATTAATACTTTTCACTTGAAAGTTTCTTCATAAATTCTTAAATATTTCTCCAAAACTTTTAATAATTTTTCAAATATGTTCTAAAATTTCTCGATATAAATATTGAAAAATATTTTAATTGAATAATACTGAGGTCCAATTTTATCTTTTCACGTCTCAGTTTCTCGAATTGATCTCCAGTTCTAATAAACGATAAATTAATAATTAATAGGCTGTCATCCGTTTAATTTAAATCTGTTATTATTTGCATACGCGATGTAAATATTAATTAAACGTATATTTCGATGCATAATATGAAACAAATTAATTTTTTCGCTCCTTTACACATATTTATATTCGTGATACGAACTCACTGACGATACAAACCAAACCAGTTGGAATTCCACTTGCAAATGTCATATCGACTATCATACGAGCGTGCAAAGGTCGACCAGTCTTTATTTCTTTTCCAATCGGCAAGAAATATTTCATTTAAATACATCTGAGAAATTTAGTCTCGTAAATTTAACATATTCAAATCAAGACGACGACTATGCATTCAGTTTTACTTCATTTATTATTAAATTATGTAACATTATAATTGACGTAAGAATATTTCTTCGTTGAAGGTTTCTTAATGGTGTTATTGATTTTTCAACGATGAAGTGAAGCTATTAGTCCGAACTTGAAAAGGATTATATCGGGAATGCAGCTGGATGTATCGCGATCGGCTTTTTTTCAAAAAGTAGCGGTTAAAGCAACACGATAGTGAAACTTTTCGTGAATTCGCACGATGTAAAACGAGAGTGCAGTGAAAATCGCAGTGTTCTCTTTTTTTTTTTTTTTTTTTGTTACGTGAACTGAAAAACAAACTATAACTCTACACTGCCCGTTCTAAGTTTTATCTTGAACGTATCGAATGTATTCCTGAGAAAACGCAGCCGGTGCCGACCAGATGGGAAGTGATGTATACTTATTATGGCAGAAACGTTCTCAAAGAGATCCGTCGCAGCTAAGGTGAATTTTTGTCATGATTCATTAACCATAGTTAAGGCGCTATAATATAAAGTATTAAGTTGATATGGGAGAATAACGATAAAGTTGAAACAACCAATAACAAGAAGAAATAAAGGAATTAGATTGATTTAATAATTAACACAGTGACAGCGATCGATCTATGTGTCTATCCTAATTTGACGATCGTACCGTTAGTAAGACAAAGCGTACGAGGTGTAAGAAGCAAACAAAGCGCGTGAAGATACCGGAAAGATATCACAGCCTCCCTTGTAGAGGGAAACGAAATCTCATAAATGTGGCATTGACGTATGAAAAGCTTTTAGCTGACTACAGTTATTCGTCCGAGAAGCCTTTTAAGCGTAAGTCAGACAGGGTATGTAATTTTCATGTACGACTCTCTCTCTTCCCCCTCTTCCTTCTCTTCCCTTTTCTCTTTCCGATAGGCGGCTGGACACTCGTGACACGCACGCGGCCACACGCGTACTTTGCACGGAATCCCGCGCGTGTGCATCGTACTCATCCCCCCTCGTTTCATCTGGTCTCTCGTCTCATCTCTCGTTTCATCTTCGTTGTCCCGTTTCGTTTCGTAGCGAGCGCGAGATGCGTCGCACCGTAAGGAATCTTTCCTCGCGCTTCCTTGCCGCGACGGCGTTTCCAGCTTCGGGGAAGCGAACGGATATAAATCTCCTTTTGTATCTCTCGGCTCGTTTCTCTGTTTGTACGAACTCGCTGCGTCGCCCTCGAAACGATCCCGCATACCTCGAACTTGAGCAATCGCTAAGAAGTTAGAGACAACTGCCAGAACGTTACACTCGAGCAGAAGAAAGATTGCGTGGCTCCGGAAGGAAAGCCCGAACTGTTCGCCGTGAGTTCGAATACTTCGTCGCGTGCCTGTGACATCTGAGTATCAAGAGACAGATCGCGAGATTTATTAATTTAACGAATGACCGCGCTCGAGTATATTATACAGTAGAAATAGTACGCTATCGCGATATAACGCGATTTATTAATTCGAGAGCGCTTCAATCTCACCGTTTTGAAGTTTTACTTGATTGGCATGTTCGCGGGAGAATAAATAATGGAGTGCCGACAACATCGCACACGCGCGCGCCTATTCGCGCACCAAATTTTCCCGCGTCACCCTCCGTTATGTCCCATTATCCCGCTTTTATCCCGCTTTGAAGTGTTCTTATTTTGTCTTTTTTTTTTTTTTTTTTTTTCCCCCCCGCTATTCGACGCGCGTCGATCCTATTAAAACGCGAAACACGGAAAAGCAATTTCGATTGCGATAAAGTAAAAACGTTTTCGTTTGTGAGATAGTCTTGCACGGAGTCGGAGTACTTTATCGGTGCGCTCCATCAGCATCCCAAGTATCCACCATTTCCGTTCGATAAACCCGGCTAAGATTAATTTGCGTTCAGCGAATTTACTAATCTCGTGGTAGCTGGTACAGTTACTGTAGATCGCGCTTTCAATCGTCCGCACGATTGTTCCCATTATACTCGATACACTGACAGGACATTGTAGCCCCTTCCCCCCCACCCTCCCCGTACAATGCTGGCGTAATTTAAAACTCCTCGACGCGCGCAGCCGATGGTAAAAGCCGGCTAGCGACGCGTTTTCATCCACTCAAATAACAAATATTCGGTCCTTTCTGTCCCTCGTTTTAGCCATTGTTAAAAATCTGGCTTGTTTTACCACTCTACTTGACTCCTATTTCTCCGCGTTGCCTCAAAGAGATTAGCACTCGGTGTGACGAACGTTTTGCAACTAAATTGTCCTAAAGATATTATTATTATGTATGTTTTCTCTTTTGAATTATCGAATAACTTTAGCGGGCAATTTTCAAAGAAAAGCAAACTTTTTTCGCAGATCGAAATAGTTCGATAGGTTGTCTCGATAGCTTGGCTCGAGATTTGGCATGCTCTTTCTAAGATAGCTGATCTAATTATCGGGACGGGCTCTAATCGGGAATCATCGATTTCCGATCGGCGCCGACCCTTACGCGCGATGATTCGATTCCCATTTCCGCGACGGCACTCCGAATCATTTAAATGCTGCGCACGTTTTACGCAACGTCCTTTCTATCCTGCGTCGGTATTCTCCGTCACGACTCCCGTGACGGAGCGCACGAAAATGTCAACAGTTACAACGTGACTACGCTTGGTAAGCGCGGCGAACTATGCAGACTTGCGAGCGGATGCAATTTCGTTCGCGATAACGTAACGAATATCGCCATTATCGCCAGAAACTGACACCTCACCTTGGTCTTCCTCGGTGGGATAAGCTCGAAACTAATCGGAGCTTTCGCGAAGCTTTCAAACAATGAAGACAAGGCAATTTAGCGTTGATATCACATACAAATATATTAACTTGCCGTTAACGATGAGCAATTGAATTTAATTATCCTACATCAAGAAATATGAAAGATATTAATTTAATAATTGTGTTTATAACGAAAGTTGCCAATTTTATTTTATTTTACATCATGCTCAGATATATTTGTCTTGACAGACAGCCGTGTATTGACAAACTCCTTCTCGAAATCGCCTGCGAATCGTCTCCGAGTGTGAAAGTTACACTCGAGTCAGATTGCACGAGAGCGACAGTGAACACGACAGTGACACGATACGTTTCGCTTCTGGCACGCGATGGTTAATCAAATCTCCCGACTTCCGCATAATTTCGCGAAATTCAACGACCAGTGAAAGTGATCTCAGCCATGTGCGAGATATCTCTCGATGCGACGTACGAGTCCTAAACGGATTTACTGTTAAACACGGATGACTCGTTCGCAATAAACGCACGTATAAAAAGATTACAGCAGCAATTTTCGCAGCATTCGTCGAAAGAGTCGGCCGATGTAACGGGATATTAACGGTAATACGATGTGAATTATAAATCGATCAAATATATTTTCAATTCAAATATATATTTAATAAAATATTTAATAATTATATAAAAAAATAATGAATAAGCATTACAGTTTTTCTCATTGAATCATCCTAAAAAATTAAAATTAAAATATGCAGTATTAAAATATGTTATATATCTAATTAATGTATTAGCACAAAATGATGATTATCATATCGATTGATATTGATGTAAAATATGCATGTTTAAATATAAAAGAATTATAACGTTGTATTGTTCAGGAAAAGAATAAATTATGTCGGTTTCTGTGCAACCGCGGTTCTCCAATGAAACTGGAACGACCGTGGTTCTCCAACCAAGAGTGTTCTTGGTATTCGGACGAAATTAGGTACTCCATGATGCTGCAGTGACGAAAATTCCGTCAACAAGCTCGTTAGTCCGCACGTATGCCGCAATTTCATCGGTGGATGATGAGAGATGGGAACAGTTGCGATTATTTCCATCTGTCCTTCTGCGTACAAGACATCGTACAATTAATGAGATATGTGTAAATGTATATATATATATATAATTATAAGGAATATATATATATAATTATATAAGGATTTTATATATATATATATATATATATATATATATATAATTATAAGGAAGAACAAGCTAGAATTATTAAAGCAAGGATCTGCGAGAGAACAATAATTGAGAAAGTCAGAGTATAGAAGAGAAATTTTATTTTTTATTAAATTGAAATTTTTTTAGACAAGCGATATTGGAAATTTTAATTTAAAGTGAAAATTTACATCTTTTACTTATACGCGCATGCAAGTGTCGTTATCATTTAGTTAATTTAATTTTAGAAAGCTTACAACACCAAAGTAAAATACTAATCTCGCTTCGCGTATTAGTACAGGTACCGTATGGATGGTAATGTCGTTGCGTCATTTGACTTGGTACTTACGCGACATGAGCGAGAGCCGCGTATAATTCAAGTGGGATATAAGCGGTCGAATAAAATAACCAATGTGTTTCGCCACCGTGAAATATATTGTGGATTTATAGTGCCGTAATAATCGTAACGATTCCTCGCGTGCGCTGGCGGCAGCGCCGTGTGCGGCGACGAGAGCGTCGTAGAGAAACGGGCTTTTACATTCTTCGATTGTCGTGATCGTTCAATCGATTCGTTTTAACGCTCGTTTTAATGCCTGCGAGATATTAGCACGGCCGATTGCTCGCGCTGGTGGAAATGAGGTAATTGCGGAACAGCATGCTGCTTGCGCGCCGCGGCGCGGCGGAATCGGCTTTTATCATAAAACTAGGCGACGATCAAAGAAATTATAGACGTACGTAGGGTAACTCGTCTTGATATACATATATATAAAAAGCAGATTAAGATTAAAAAAGGTTTTAAAATTTTGGAATTTTTCTAAATTTAAAATGATTTTCGTATTTAAAAATGATTTTGTCCCTGAGATATGATTAATAATTTATCAACCGTAATAATGAGTTTATATCATAAATTTTTATTTCAGTAATGATTTTGTTATAGAAAATATTTTTGATATATTCACGAGAACGGAATTTTTCACTCGAATATGCTGGAATTATTTTATATTCCTGCTTTCCAATACCAAGCTATGAATAGTTAGGAGAAAAAGATAATTTTACGTTTTGTATTCGTAATAATAAGACCTATTCCACCCCAATATTTTTATAAAACATCCATCTCCCATGGAATTTCTCTCTCGGTGAGTATTCCAGTCGCCCTCTGCGCAGTGGCATAATAATTCAGGAAAATCCCAGCGATTCCGGGAGGAGATTCTCCCAGAGACAAGTTCGAAACACAACAATGAGAATCATCCGGAAGGATTAAAACCCGGATTATATTGCGGTATGAATCTACCGATCAAAATACTGCCAGCTAGGAAAAATTCACCAGCGCAGGAATGGCGACGGAATCATAAATCAAACGTATTATATTTCGCCATATTTTTCATAATTTCCATCAAACTTTCCCGCTGCTAAGTATCGATATGTTTTTGAAATTTCATTTGAGATTAAGCTGTCTTTCATCATTCCTAAATATTCGATATTTTTGCTGCGTTTTTTATAGAAAAGAAATATGTTCGCATTCTGTGAGCACATAATTGCGTTAGATATCGTTATTTATTACGTTCCCCAGAATCCAACCCCTGGTGCTTTTATTTATCGTCATGTTTGGAGGGTCGCTATTTTTATCGACCATGTAATCGGCGGGCGACACGTTTGACCAGGCGAGAGATCCGGAAATACGAGTCTTTCGAACTTATTTATAAGGAATGTACTTCCAGTTATCATTTCTTCATATCGATATTATTGCAAAAATGAACAAGTCACGTTAAGTCAATTTATTCGCGGTAGTCTGATCGCGTATTTTTAAATTGCGATATTTGTAATATTGCCATACGTTTCCTATGACGTTGATAACACACGAGAAAATGTGAAGCCGATAAAAATTTTCTAAGAAGCCTTCGTCGAGCAGCTTTCCTTTGAATCGAGAGAAAAGCGTTGTCCCTCGATCGAGGGTAGAAACGAAATTTTCCAAATTTCGTCTCGGCGCGCAAGGGCAGGGATGATCGCCAGCCAAATTGACTATTGAAAGGAAATAGCGGAAGGCGGAGGGGGAGGTCGTCGCGTTCCGGTGTACGAATGTCCTCGAAACGGAAAAAGGAAATTAAATTCTTGCCGTAGGCCAGGTCTGCCTTTATTGTTTTTCAACGGCGTGTGCGTGGCGGTATAGTTTTCCCGCTAGGTGACGTCGTCTGGTGGCCACCCGCCGGGCTGGATTGTGGCCCGTCGAGGCTCGGCTACGTCGACGAGCCGATAATTATTTCTCGGCGAACGTATAATAAATACAAGAGAGACATATATTGGAGAGAGAGAGAGAGAGAGAGAGAGAGAGAGAGAGAGAGAGAATGTGAATATGTATATATTAAGCATGGGGGAATAATGAACGTGAGAATATTTGACTACGGTGTATTATACGGTGGAAAGAATTTTCGTATTTCGTAGAAAAGAAGTGAAATTTGGTCGGTCACTATATAGGGTAATCTAAAATCCCTAAAGTCTTTCGTACGAAACGTGAAAGCGGAAATCACGCCTGAGAAATCTTTTCTTATGCATCGCTTCTAACACGGAGTTCTTTCTGTCGCAGTACATGGGTTCGTTTCCTGTGGCGATTCCCGACATTGCCAGCCGCGCGGAATTTGTGCGCTCGCAATTGGAGATCCTCAGGGTAAGTGCTCTACCCCGATTCTATCATGTACCGAAAACTATTTCTAATTTAACACATTTTCCTTCTCTCTCTCTCTCTCTCTCTCTCTCTCTCTCTCTCTCTCTCTCTCTCTCTCCTTCTCCCCCTCTTCTCTTCTTCTCTCTCTCCTCCAACGAGAATATGATATTATTGCGAGAATGACAAATTATGCCTGTGAAGTAATATTGTTTTCCTTCCGAGGATGGCAAAACTTGCTTCTTCCGGTAATGCGCGGCAAGACGAATTATTCTAGCACGCCTCTTCGCATAATAAGAAGCAATAAGATCCTAAGATAATGGCGCGGTATACACCGGCGATTCCATTTTCGTTCTGTTTGTTTTCCCGTTTTGCATGCATGATGAATTCACCAGTTTTATATTCAAATCGTCGCGCGATCTCGACATTACGAACGATATGTATACGAGATGAGCGTAAAACTGCATAGATTCTCACTCGCAAATTCTTTAAGATATTTAAGACACCGGTAAGAAAATCCGTTACATCCGATCTATTGCGTTTCACGATCACGCTTGACACGTAAATGCAATATCGTAAATAATGACGTATTCATAGTGTCGCCCTTTTCATGGCGGGAACTTATTTCTATATCTAATGCTTGACATCAATTGCAATCAACGGCAAATACATTTCGTAATTAGCTGTCCGAACAGATGAGTGCCATATGGCAAAGGAATCAAAACGGTTCTCATGTTAGAGGAGATTATTATTGTAAGCTGCGCTATTACTATAAACCTGGTAATGACTCTCGAACCTGAAGGGAGAAATCAGCAGAAATTCGGCTTTGAGTTTCATCGGAGTTGAATATTTGCCTACGAACGAGAATAACTCGTGCCAGGAAGTTTCTACTTAATCTCCAACGTAGGTGTGTGTAGGTGTACGTGTGAGTCTGCGTGTATAGCAACGCGTTGCTTCTTTTCCCGTGATACCTATTCCATTACATTACCCGTATGCTATTTTTTTTTTTTCAACAACTCAACAGTACAGATGCGCACGCTATTTATTTCCCGACATTATATATTTTTTTAATAAATAAAAATTTCAGATAAATTCTATTGATTTAATATGCCCTTTTTAAGAGCGGATTTTATTTGAACATTTTCGGTCAAAATCAAATTATGCATTTATGTCTTTATCCCGTACTTTTTTCCATTCATATAAAGAGACCTATATAATATCTGTATAGTAAAATTTTATTTATTAATTTATCAAAAATTTGAAGAAATAGATAACAGATACATTTATGTTATATTATATTGATAAGTTCTTGATTGTAATTGTTAATTAGCCTGAACGGGGATAATTGAAAACGAAATAATTAACTTTCCGATTATTTTATTCATAAAAAAATGGATTTACAGTATCTCACATAATAATTGTGTCAATCCTTTTTACTTAATAAATAAAGTTCGCAGATTCGTGGTAACGAAATCAAAGGATACGAGCAATCTTTAATGTAATGAGTCGTAAATTCGACGAGTCACTTGCCTGTTCAGCGATCGTTCCCACTCAGTGCACACTTTCGCAAATCGTCCCTATTGTTATACCCCATCGTGGAAGATCAGACTTTCAAAGAAGCGTTTAGTGTAACACGCCGTAAATGCGCGTATATCTCGTCTCACCCCTGTAACATTTATATTTATACGACCGCCGTAAATGAGGCGAAAATCACGCTCGATTGGTTAAGAGACGCTTCGTCGGTCGCCTACTGATGCCAGTCGGGTGTCGGTATTTCCGTGTTTCGTACTACAACGATTAACAATGCATAATAACATGAGATGTTATTAATCTTTTCGTCATTTCTCTTTTTATTGAGTTTGAAAAAAATTTCCATTCTCAAAAAGAATATTTTGCCCCATAAAATATTATTATATTACATTTTTCGCCTGCAAGCGACCGATTTATTTTTTTTTTCTCTCTTTCAAGCTTTTTATTTCTTTTTATATTATTTATTTATTTATTTTAGTATTGAAAATAATTTGTTGAATTATTTTAATAATTGTATATTATATTTATATATGTAGTGAGGTATAAAAGTGAAAAGTATAAGTAATACTCTTTATCAAGAGATAAAATTAATTCATTAACTGATTTATAAACTATTTATACAACTTTGTTTCTATAAATGCATTACTCAATAAACTTAATCCTTTCGCCGAGTTTTTAATATTTCTCAAACTACATCATATTTAACTTAAAACATCGCACTTCATATTTATGTGAGAATTTGTTAAAAAATTTGTCTTGTCACTACCAAAAATTTTCTATTTATCGTGTGAATAATTAATGTTTGTAATGCTCATGAAAGCAAAAAATAATAGCAGAGTTTCATTTAATTTTTAATGCTAGTTTATTTGATGACCCCAAGTGGAAAGGACTTTATATTCATAAAGATATGAGAAAATCAGGAAACGACCAAATTACCGAACGCACGATACTCTCTTGTGACTTTTTATTAATCGTAAAAATCCGAGAGTAATAAAATATTATTACATAGTCTTCACGAATAAACCTCTCAACTTAAAACAGTAAAAGAAGAGGTATGTCGCTTTTCTTCTACTGTTACCGCTTTTATCTTTAAAATTGGAAAAGCGATAGTATACTATATATGAGAATGTAGCTTCAGTTTTAATGTAAAATATTTACAAAATGTTAATTTAACATATAAATATTTACAAAATTTAACCTTTACTATTTTAAGTGTTAATTATTCTGCATATTTTTTAATTTAGCAATATTTAATAATGGATATTTTAATATTAAAAAATTTCCGAACCTATTTTGGAGGAACCAAATTTTCATGATAACTATTTAAAAAATTAAGTTTGCATAAAGTCGTACTCAACTGGAAATAGTTATCGCAAAAGTTATTACATAAGCTTTTAACACACGCTTTCATTTTTCTGTGCCAAGAACAGTTTTCTGCGACAGAATAAAAAATTATAGCTAAAATCTTCAAAGAAACTCTCGAAGCCTTTGCTCCGAGTTTGAACTGAAATAAAATCATTCAATGGCATTTTTATCTCGTTGGAGTTTAACAAAAAAATGGCAATGCGAATTAGCAGAAATTTATTTGCTAAAGTCAGAACATTCGCGCGAACAATTTCGTCGTTCTCTTTAACACATACGGATTTCAAGTGTCGCGAGTGGATAGGTTGTCAAAGCCACCTGCTTTAATTGCCAATTACATGAGATGCTTTCACGAGGTGTCAAACAGTGGTCCGAATTTTTTCGCGAGATATCCAGCTGGGGCACATTGTACCGGTCGGTTAATGGAAATACATCGTACCGAAAAATCGTTTTATCCGGAATAGCTCTTTGTAAAGTTACATATAAATTTTGAAATATCCATTATTTTTTCATCAAACGTATTGCTGTTACAAATTGAAATACTGTACAATATTCTTGCCAAAATATTCTCAATTTACATGTGTTTCTTTGTATTGTATTAAATTTATCGAACGTAAATCCACATGCTAGTTTTTATGACGTGACATCGTATTTGTTATTAAACGCGTCCTAACTCTGCAACAGATGAGGATCAGATAAGATGAGGGCCAAAAGAAATCGCGGCCGCGCCGTTAAAATTCAAAATCAAATCGATGAGCCATCGTGGAATGCAATTTAATCGGGAAAAATCCAATAAACGCATTCTACAGCGGCATGATGTATTGGCATACCATCGGTTTCTTTTTCTCAGGTTTCTATCTTGCTAAGTTATTAAAGCTATGACAAAGGCAGTCGTGTCAAAGAAATACGATCTTGAGGTATGCATTCGAAAGTGCCTGTGACAGCGAGCACCATCGGAAATTATTTTTGCAAAACTGAAACGACGGTAGAATTTAATAAAAATTGAACTTGCTACATATTCGCATACTTTAAAATAGCATGAATCGATTGTGTTGATTAATTAATAATATATATAATAATTAATAATATATCAAAATCTCTTTCGTTTTCCATTTAGTAAATCCAGTAACGAACCCAATATTAAACATCTACTCCAATCCAATCGTCCAAATGCGTCCAAATTTCGAAAGTTTGTGAATTTCTAACATGCAAGTATCGCGAAAACGGTCCTAAAGTTCTACTTGCATCGCTGCATACGCCATCGGTACGCATGGAATAATTTTGTCGTAGTGCGTTAGGCGAAGGGTAAATAATGTATAAGACAAATTTGTCACGATGGTCAATGACGTAGAAGCGTCGCTTTCGTTTCATGGATCACGACGAATGGGGCAGTTTGTCACGGAGAAAGGCCGTCTTTCCACCCCTGATACGTTGACCACCCTATAGACACGTCGAAAGGTCCCGAAACGCACGAGAATACGTGCGGGGTATATCGCATACGTGTAGGTATCCATATTGATTTCGGGGATGCGTAGTCGCCGACCTCTTTCACTGGCTCTTTCTCTTTTCGGTATTCCGGGTCGCTCTTTTATCACGAGGGTTGAAAATAAAGAAAGACGACAATGGCCTAATCTTCCACAAATTCACGCTACACGCTAATTACGTGGGATCTCTTAACGCCGTTTGTTCTGAATTACCACCGATCGTTTTTGCGGAAGTGTGACTCTCGCGAAAAACAAATCTGGAGGAACCAGGAAATCCAGGAAGATGCGCCGTTTCGGCTGTCTCGCTCGAATTTTTGAAAACTTCGCGCGATGAAATCTGCTGCCGAAGAACAAAGAGCGAAAATCACGTTTAACCGGTTTATCCTCAAATTACGATGCACGACAAAAACCAACGAGGGGGAGAAATCGTGGAAAGTCGATCTATCCGCGCCTATGTGTTTCGTTCTTCCCACATTTACGATGCGGTCTCGATATCGGCTTACCAGACAATCGCCGACGACAGTCGATGACAGTCGCGACGACACCGTATGTAGGTCATGTACAATCTGTAGCGAAGCGAATGTAACTGATTAAACACCCGTACAACTCCGGCAGGCGTGAATTTCGAAACTGCGACATCGCGAACATCGCGATCTTTGTGCTCGTTCGCGACAACGCGCGGCGACAGAGATAAAATGCCTTTTTTCCGTTTCCTGTAACATTCAGCTCGTCGAAATTATATAGCGAGCTCACTAACCACTTTTGTGCACTCATCGTTCCCTCGTTCCTCACTCGCAGTTCGCCACCGATCTCCCGTAATCCCTTCCGTGGGGTCGTCGTTATCAAAAGTACATGCGCCTCGGCACATACAGCAACGGCGGGTCTTACGAGATTGCCGAACACGGTTTAAAACGATAGCCTGCCGGTGCCCTGGCATTCCCGCAGGTCATTGAACTCCTTCGTCGGACGTGTGTGTGTGTGTGTGTGTGTGTGTGTGTGTGTGTGTGTGTGTGTGTGTGTGTGTGTGTATGCGCGATCCGCCCTTCTCCCCTCTTTTTCGTTTCTTGGTCTCGAGACGCGAGTGCGTGAGCGTGAGCGTGAGCGCGGCGACGTAGATGCAGATGCGACGAGAGAGTGGTTTCTGGCGCAAAAAGTTTAGCAACGTCGGACATCCTCGGTCGAGAGATGCTTTAAATGGACAGTGTTTATGTAAAAATGAGTTAATCCGCAAAGAGTGAGGGAGTTTTAAGTAAATTCGGTTTAAAGAGATAGAGACGATGATCGTTGCCCATGATTATTTGGAAGAAACTTGGAAGAGATGGAAGAAGAGAAAGAAAGAAAAAAAAGAAAGGAAAAGAAGAGTCGCCAAGTTAACTCCCCTCCCCCTTCGCCGTCCCAAATTCGCTCTGCCACGGCGAAAACACACCGTGCGGAGTATTCTCATCTGTAGATTACAGAAACGTATTGGCAAGAAATTCGAGGATTATCACCGAGAAGTGTTCGGCGCGAGCTCGCTCGGCACGTACGTCAATGCAACACGCCATCGATCGAAAGGCAATACGAAGCGGCTTATCTGTCGCTCTTTTTATTACTCTCCCGGGCTCACTTTTACGAGAGGATTCACCAGCCAGACTACCGATGGAGTCTCTACAGCGCTTACGCTATTTTCCTCCTTCTCTATTTTCCCTACGGTCCTCTCATATCCCATTCATCCTATCGCTTTTTTCCTCCACGGCAAGCCCGGCTTTCTTTCGAGATGCAGAAAATCGAGAAACGCGCGATTCAGGTCAAAGTCAAAGAGCCCGACGGTTCCAAATATTTTCACACTCGATATGGTTTCAGCTATTCCTGGCAGACATCGGTTAAGCGTTTTGCTCGACGATGTAGAAATCGTCCTGCTCGATTTGTAGCTATCAAACGTATGCTCGTCTAGGGACGGATTTTTTTTGCAACACTACAGGCACTGTATCCAGCCTAAAAATTTTACACTGTTAGAGAGAGAAAAAAGTTAAAAGATCGAAAAGCTAAGTTTACTTTAAAAAAATAAAAGAAACATTTTCCACTTTTCCATTTTAACATAAACATCTCATTTTTTTATTATTTGCAATTTTTTATTTACAAAGAATTTAAAATAAAATAATCGTATTAATTAATCGTATTGAAATTTGCAATTTTCAACTTTGAAATAAAAATTTATTTTTATTTAAGAAGATTCAATTATGCGTTTCCGGCATCGGATCTCGACAATTAGAATGTTCGCGAGTCAATCCCTGAAAGGAAGAAAAATGATTTAATCCCAAGTAAAGAAAGGTGACTTCCGTATGAATCTTGGCTGGTTCTTTATTATCTACAATAAAGAATAGCCACGCGATATTGCCTCTCGTCATTGAGATTCATAAATTCTCCCGTAGTCCCTCTATATTAGAGCTTTAAATTCTTGAAGTTACTTCGCGGTTACTCCGACAAGGAATATAAAATTTCTGTAAAACTTTTAATTAACATAATAAGAAAATGTACACTCTCAAATGCGCCTTTCATACGTCTTACTCTGAATTTTATTTAAAAAATAATTAATAGAAATATATCAAATTTATCTGTATATTTGCAAGAGAATATATTCCGATGCATCTCTTAGCATCTCCTCGTCCAAGTGTGCTCGTCGGTAGCTTTTATAGACTGGTTAAAAATAAACGATGCGTGTGGAAGAGTTAAAATAATTATTGCATCGGTTATCCGCAACGGTAACTTCCTATCGCGAAGTGTATTCGATCAGTCATGCAGTCGCTCGAGTAACTCGCGCAACGCGTGTACGCCAACGCGAAAGATGGGAAACGGCCGCTCGCCGTCTTTGTCACTTATTCGCAGCACCAAGTAATTTATATCTTCCTCATCAACGCTATTATCTCGACCGGCGCTTCATAGCCAGCGTGCAATAAACTCTGCGGTGCATTTCCATACGGACAGCGGAGATTCCCGGCCGCCCATGTCCAGCTCGTTGGGAATCCTTTTGCTGGCGCAGGTTTATCCGCCTGTTCACTGTGAACGTCAGCCAAGCCGGGCACCACCGGATATTTACAGTCTGCAGTCTGCGCGTTGTTCCTACTTTAATATCCTGTCATTGCCCCTGACAAACGCGAAAAGAGAAACAGCAGCGGCTGTTCGGAAGGGCGAAGCTTAAAGGATAAGACGGGGATGAAGCGAACGCAGACAAAGTGAAAAACCACAATTTTTAAATTTCCTCCTTTTATTCTTCAAATGTTAATTAATTATTTATTGCTGTTTTTTCTGTTACTGATTGTGTGTCTGATTACTCTTGAGTAATCGACTTTCTCATCTTTTAGCGATGCGTTTTTGCAGAAATACTAAATTTTTGCAAATAAAATTTTCAACTCGAGGAAATAAAAACATGTGATATTTACGATAAACAGGATTTTCGATAAATAGGATTTACGATAAACAGGATTTTCAAGAAATTTATAATCATGACCTTATTATTATAAATGCATCATTTAATAGATTCGCAAATATAATTCGATAAAGATAATTCTATTGTAGCGTGATATTCGCAAAGTTTGATTAAATATTTTCGACCGAGTGACGCGAGATCGCGATAACGTGGAATATGCACTGAAATACGCGAGATATGGAAGAAATAGATGTCTATTTTAGAGACGCGCGCGCGGCAACAATAGAGAGAGAGAGAGCTCGCGGTGTATTTTATTGAACGGAGCGATAATAGTGCCGCCGTAGTAAAAAATATCCAGCGGATATTTTCGTGCGAAGCTCTTGCGCGGTATTGATTTATAAATTGCAAGTATCTCGCACTCGTGCGAAAAGATTGGGCTATGTAGACGCTGCCAGAAGGAACCACGTGGATCCATCGCGCAAGAGGGCCCCGGGGGTCTTTCTTCAGAGTCGAGATCGGGACGCGATGTCTGTACTATTTTTCCATCCTCTTCTCTCTTTCGCTTGCTGGACACGAGCCCACCCTTTGAAAGTAGTCTCAAATGATCTCGAATATTACGGTGAAAACTCTCCCGTCGTTGCAGCAGTTCCGTTCGCGTCCGTTCTCCTACACACTCCTTTTCTTCTTGTAACTCAACTGCCGAATAGTCTCGGAAAGGAGAAAACTTCTCGCACGGTGTGCAGCTTCCGTGTGTAGCTTCGAGGAAAATGAGGGAGGAACATGGTGGATTCCAATATCGAGATCACATGTGTATGGAGCGATACGGCGATACGGTCCTCGAATCATGATTCGATTTTACATCAATAATGAATATTTCTGACTTTTTTGAAAACGGATGATTTATCAGTGATTGAGTTTCAGACAAATAATGGATTAGTAAAATTGGATCGCAACGAATATTGATACGCAGACACTCGCAGAACAGATGCACGTTATTAATACATCCTATCGGTACGTTCAATTTTAAATAGACCCGTGTATAATGTGCTTTCAATCAAATATATTCGCGATACATAATATTTCGTAAATTTATATTCATAAGCATAAGCATTTGAAAAAAATTAAGAGGATTATAAAATCTAGTAATAATGCTAAAATAATCTCCTTTCGTGGTTTTCTTATTTTGGAAACGAGACAATTACATTTAGCATTTCGTTATCTGATGGAAAATACTGCTAATGTTATAATTATTAATTTCTTCATTGTTTTAATAATCAGAAATAACAATCAGAAGAATGTAATTAAGTGGCATATAAATATCTAGCAACAATAAATCGTATCACTCATATCCCAGTCAAGAGAATTCGCGCATTATTCTCTATAACTATTTGATTAATTAAAGTGTTATTCAACGGTTCTCTATCGTGATCACGACGTTGATCGATCGAAATAGCTGTTCAGTCAACATTGTGATAATTTCCAGACAATGAAAGCGGTATAATTAAAATGCAACCATCTTTTTCCCCTTTTTTCCTTGATCTTGGTTCGAGAAATTGTTGCAAATTCATCGCGTCTTACGATAGATGCCGATCATTGCCAATAATTATCTCATCTGCCGCGCTATAATTAAATCAGTTCTTTGTATTGACTGTAATCGGAGAACGTATTATTAAATATTTACGAAAGGCTAATTTGTGACATTTTTCGTATATGCTTTTCACTAATCGCATTGCTCTTCTTGATCACGTAACATGATGCTGCCAGTTCAGTTATTTTGGTCCAATCATTTCGATTATATTTTAAAATAATATGCTCGAATTTGCCCTACTAACATATAGAAATCGATATTCATAAAAAAACGCGAAGCTGATTCATTTATCTTTTGTGAATTCTAAAATATCTTGGAGAAAAATTTAAAGAAAAATATTTCCTGGTTAGGCTCATGGGAGTCCGCATCTCGCAACAAATCTCAACAAATGTTAAAATTTAGAATAAGTTTTTTGAAGCTGTTTCGAAGACACATTTCTGCCGTTAGAAAGTAAAGACAAACCGATCGAAGTACGTATCTCGTGTCCCGCTGTGCGGAAGGGGATGACGTACATACGTTCAGTATGCAAGGAGGCTGGATACGGCAGCAGGTCGGTGCCAGAAGCGATACTTTTTGAAGAAAGACGAACGGGGTGGCGAAAGAGGAGGGGACATTTCTGGAGAAAAGCCGGAAGCTAGACCCGTCACGGATTTTCTTTATGGCGAGCCACGGGGTTTCTGCGTATAGCGCATCGTGGATAGAACGCCTCGTACGCACGCGAGGGGTCCAACGTGACGGCCCTCGTTCGAGCAAAGGGGTTGTAATATTTAGAGCACTGACTTTTTCGTGAATTTCTTTCGGCCAGATGCGATTCGCTTTTGGACTTTTCGCAGAATGTTTCCGGCTTTTAAGCTGGCACGTATTCAAGGGATAAATATATGTGTGTCTGCACTTTTGCATATGTCATAAACGAAATGATATACCACGTACACACACACACACACACACACACACACACACACACACACACACACACACACACACACACACACATTAGCTAGCTAAAATCTTTAAAAAACGCTAACGCATAGAATGGTCAATGAACGTATAATGGCGAATATGTTGTAACTCGTGGAGATAAACCGCAGTTGTCTCTTCCATGACATATTTAGAAATCTCATTACTGAACGCATGCTGCGAATGTAAAAAGAATCGGGGAAATTTTGTTCCTCGCTCGGGGTCGATGCAATGAAAGAAAGGAAAGGTGATAAAAAGAGAAGGAAAACGGTCGACAGGCCGTAGTTGTGCTTTCTACCGTTTCCGCGGTTAAAAGGTACTATATCGTGGTTGAACACGCCTACCTAAAGCACCTGCTAAGAGCCTTTCCATTCCAGTTGGTGGTACGACAGCGTGTTGCCGACTTAAAAGGTTTAAAGAGCGCCGGTGCAATATATATCGTAGGATGAATGGTGATAACGCGCACCAGTCTATTGTCCTTGAAACAGGAAAGGTATTTCATACATATAATTATGAGTGTATAATTTGATCAGTAAATAGTATTTTTTAAGATAAAAACTGTTTTATTGCATTTAAAAAAATATAGTAAAAATTATTTTGCGTAGAATAATTTTTACTATTCTTACTTATTATTTTTCATAAATTTTTTTAATTGACATTTACATATTTACATTCGTTTAGAGATAGATAAAAGCATATTAAATTTTTAATGAGATATATAATTTATTTACCTGAGGTGAGCGTTCTGATTTGAGAGTTTCTTGGCCTTGGAAATAATCTTAAGAAGCGAAAGATTAAAATAAATATAATTCTCGTTATATATACGAGCCTGAGATCTCCTTTTTTTCGTTGCAAAAAATATTACTTCAAATTACATAAGGAAAAAAAAATGACGCAGTCGACGCGGCCTCGTCGGCCGTTGCAATTTCAGTCGCGATTGCAGTTCATATCACGCGAAATAGCAGAAAGATTCGTTCTTGTATTGTGCGGAGATAGCGTTGGTAAACATGTCCTCCCCATATGCTCCTTTTCATCCAGACTGCCGGTTCTTATCAGAACCCAAACCAACGCAAAGTGCAGTTACTGAATGGCCCCACGGACGATTCGTCTCCTCGATGATCAGATATTCACGAACTCTGAGTAAAGATGGGTGAGCTGCGGAGGAAGACGTCTAACTAGAACTGCAACGACGAGAGGGACAAGTTTGCCCATTCAAATTTCAGGGACGGCGGCGGTCGATGATACAGCGATTCAATGTTGCATCCTTGTGAAGTCATCACGTCGAGGATCACGACAGCAAGGCCGACGATTTCAGTCGAGTCAACTTTTCCCATACGTGCGACAGACCTTTACAGCACAGGCCTGTACGATAAATTTTTTTCGTACAGATGCGCATATTTATTGCTATAAAAAAAAATAATATAAAAGACACATAAAAATAATATAATATAACAGAATAATAATAATAATAATAATAATAATAATATAATAATAAAATATAATATAACAGAAACACATATTTATAATTAATGAAGAAAATTAATGAAGAAAGAAGAAATATCATATCTCGCAATATCGATTGACGATTACATTTAGCAATTTGATGAAACAGATGTTATCGTGGATTTGTTATTCGCTTAGGACGATTAGACCGATCGTCGACACGCTGGACAAGATTTTATTTCGGTAGTAAGCCGGCAGGGACAAAAGATAAAGAGCTACTCGATATCAGAATAGTGACCTCGTTGACGTCGTCGTAAAGTTCGCCGATAGGACGATTAACGATAGTTTTCGAGGATCCCATTTCCGCCGATAGAACAAGAGGGAACAACGTGTCTTTTATCTCTCCGATATTCCCAGGAGTTTCTCGGACTAACCAATCTTTCTCCACCATTACAGATTTCTTCCGGTCGTTCATGAACTTAAGCCTTAGTTCCCCCAGCGGGATATTGGACGATCCCACGTTTTACTTTCTCATGTTGCCGCTCCTACAATAGGCAATCAATAGTTTTAACCTCATGAAGATTGATTCCGTCGACGTTCGTCTACTTTGATCATCGCGATCGATCCTCGAGTACGAAAGTACATCTATGTGGGTATAAGTAAGGTCTTAGCCGAGATACAGTTAGGAAATTTATTCGACGGGGGGCGATCTACGATTGCGATTCCGTCGGTGCCGCCGCTGTTTTGCACGAACGTGTCGATCGGTGTAAATAACCGATTCAAATTCAGCGCAAGCCCCACTTTCACGCTCGGGTAATTGTTCGCGCCGATCGTTGGATAACCACCCGATTCGTATCCTCGACGCGCGCCCACGGATCCACCCCCTAACTATTCGGAAAGCAGACGAAGCGCTCGAGTCGGTGCTGAGGCACGTTCCTGCACTCGCTAAATGATGCAAATACTAATAATGGCGTAGAGTGAAACGTTGGATAATTGAAATGTAAACATCGCGCCGCCACCCACCCTCTGTTTCCGAGATGGGCGAGACGCGGGATGAGTTTATGGTGCTCAGCACGGTACAAATGTCGGAACCAAAAGGCCGAGAAGGAAGTAACGGAAAGGGGGAGGGGGAGGGGGAGGGAAGGGGAGATTGTCGGGGACCAAGACTTGGAGCGAGCACCGATGTAACATGCGCGTACGGGTTTCCGACTACGAGAGACGTACGTTTTGACGCGTCGAGACTGACAGGCGGAACGATTAATCTCCGGAACACACCACGTAATTCGGCTACACTCACTCACGTTATTGTTTCACATCACACAGATTATAGTCAATAATTTGACAAAGTCTTGTACGGAGCGTTCCGCGATTTAAATTCACTCATTGTTATGATTTGTAATTTACGGATTATAAAGTGTAAGCTCTAAAATTTCAGTAATTTTTTCGTAGCGATGAAAAAATTGAGAAATGTCATTTATCGCGATCTTTTGAAGCAAATATTTCAAATTGTTCGCAATTAAACGCTTTATTATTCTTAGATGTCTTGTAATAACCGTGCAAAATACAAATATATTATAATAACAGCGAACTTCTGGAATATTGAAACTATTTAGCTGCTCATATATAGAGTAAATGTAATAGGGTCATAGTTATTGGCCACCAGACATTTATTGGCCACTTGGGTTTACGAAGTCCTAATTAGGATAATGGCTATGTTTATGTCCTCCCAAACGATCGGACAAGAAGCCGTTACTGGTTACAGTCTGAATTACACTGAAGAGAAACCCGATATCGTAATGGTTCAAACTACCTAGTACCTTTTGCAAAAATCATCCCTGATGACCTTTTCGAGCTTGCGCCGTTCCTCGACTGTAATCTCGATCAAATTCTTTCGCGTCTTTTCTTTTCTTTAAAATCCTTTAAGGAATTTAATTCTTCTCGTATTTATTGAATTTGTAGATTAAACTAAAGGAAATATATTGGAAGGTAATTTTAAATCGATAGCTAGAGCAATGAAATACTCCTAATTATGCAATTAGCGAGACAAAGCGAGCGAAACGAAATATCGTAGAAGAGATTGATTCGAAGCAGGCGAAGCCGAGCACGGCGCATGATCCACTACCCCCTCTGCGCGCGTAAAGCTTTTCAAGGGGTGGTTGGGATCCACGTGGCGCAACACGGTGCTATCAGTCGCGTCCGACGATTCGAACGCGTATTACGCGTTTGGTGGTGGTCTGATTTGACGCGATTCGCGATCGCTTTCCCTCAATAGGAAGAAAGTATACGATCAACCACCTTGACAGTGCTGGTCTCATCAATCGTTATCGATCGCTATATTCGTTATCGATTGCCTCGCAATATCCGGATATTCGAAAAGGTAAGAAATGTTTCATTTTGACTGTATATAAATATTATTTTTTAAAAAATTGTTATGACAAATATCATTTTAAATCTGTCGAAAGTAGTCGGCACGATCTCAATGATGTTCCTTTAGTTTTGTGTTGCCTTGCAATTCGCAAAAAAATTCATAATCGTTTAAAAATGATTTATATACATTCTTTATTTTTGTCAACAAATTAGCAAAACAATCGTAAACAAAATAATCCAAGTTATCCTTCATAAAATACGTTTCTCATAACTTTTTTAATTTCATTTCTTCTTACATTTTAAAAATATTTTTATTGTTATTTTGTATTGTGAGTTGAGATAATCCAGATTGCATAAAAGGTATTGAAACATTCCAATTACTTCGCTACTTGAGATTTATTCTCGGTACTACTTGTTCATGGCAACTCTAATTAACCTTCCTTTTGTCACGACTTTGTCTCTCCCAGAGCCATAATAATGACTTCATAACGCTCTTTCATGTGTCCCTTGTTTTCCTTTATATAAATTTACATTAAAGTGAAATTGTTTTTTCCTTGCGCGTTTACGTACTTATTACCTTGCATACAAAGTGCTTGTAACGCAATATCTTGAGACAAGGAAAGAGACACAGTGAAATTATTGCAAAGCGTTGAACATCGCTTTACAAAACAGATTAATAAATACTTCTTTTTTTTTTTTTGTTAAAACTTCTATCTATTTAGTAATTTAATATCGGAAAGAAAAATAGAAGAAAAAACGATAGATGATCGAGACGCGAGAAAGATTTTAATATCTTGAAAAAAGATCGCTGTAACCTCACGGTCGCCGTAACCGCTATCGATGCAAACTGGTTAAACTGTATCATGTATCATCACTCGATATATAATTAAAATATCTCTAATCTCTGCAGAATGTTAATATAGAGCGAGGCGTCTATTAGAAATGTATTCGACGCCATGTATTCAAAAGAGATGAGCAGATGCCGCGCGTGAGAACTGCGAACGAAACTAATCAATCGGTATCCGGAGCTCAAAAATAAAAAAAAAAAACAACTATTGCGGTAAAAGCGAGGAGAGAGAGAGAGAGAGAGAGAGAGAGAGAGAGAGAGAGAGAGAGAGACAGAAGAGGTATTTCGCGTGCGCCATCCATTTACGCGTATTGCAAATTATCGACATGCTGCTGTCCGTCAATAACTTTTTCCGCTGTTAATTTCTCTATGTCGCGTTGTCTCTGTTAATGAGAGCCGCTCCGCTCTCTCGCTCCCGCCCAAGAATTAATTAGTTTAAGTAACCCAATTAAAAATGAGAGATTCGCACGGGCACCGCTCGATCCCGCGATCGTTTCGCGATTCGTTAGTATGACAGTCGTCTGCTCTCTCGCAAAAGCGAACGTGGAATGTGATACTCGGTGAAAATTAATTTACCTTTCGCAAATATCCCATTGACATAAGAGTGATTCGTGCGCGTGTGGTCTTTTCGCACAGTTGAGTTAGCAGTTAACGTTTCGACGCAATTACGTTCAAAAGTTAGATTTCTCCACATTGTTATTGAACTTGTCCGAAATATATTCTTTGCAAAAAAAACATCTCTTTGCTTATTATTATTATTAACTGTATGTTCAACGTGCTCGCGAAAAACGGACATTGCGAAAAATATTTTAGCGAATGGACATTATTAATGCACTCAATTACGTATATTAAATGCAGACGAACATCAAAACGATCGAGAGAATAAAATAAATCGAGATTCGTTTTGGTTTATAATTGGAATTTATATTCCAATTTTTCAGTAAATATGATATTATCGCGAAAGTACACAGACGATATTATATCGAGATGAATTAACTTGCGGCAAAATCAATTCAGTAGTTTTTTGTCGAGCAAATTAATTTTAAAATTTGATATGAATTACTCCGAAAATTAATACTCTCACATGTCTTTCGATTCGCAGAATTTCGTATTGCGTTTTGTTTTATGCAGTAATTAAATGTTTTTAACATTATGTATTAGCTTACTTTCTATGAAGCTGCTTATGCAACGTTACTTATTTTTATCGTATATAATAAAGATTAATTAGTCGATTAATTAAATAGTCGATTTTTTTTTGTGGCGATATTTTTTTCATAATTATTTTTGAACAGTAGAATAATTTTAATTAATGAAATTTTTATTATATTAACAATACATTGTAAAACATTTTAGCTGAAAATATTTCGGTACAGTCATAATAACATAAGATTATATTAATTTAATTTTACCGATATAAAACGAGTTGCGGCCGAGCTGCCCTTATAATTAATGACGCTTTCAACAATTAGCGAAATTAACTATTTAACTGGATTATCTTACTGGCAAATACGCGCGCAAATATTTAAATAAATTTCTTTTATTCTTTCTCGGAATTAAAAACAGAAAAAAATTGTTCCAACCTATTAAAATAATTAAATACAGATCTGAGTACGTCTGCGCCAAATATTTCCGCGCAAAATTTTAATACTGTATATATGTATGTAATGCGTTTATTATCTCTTGATGCTGCATCGCTTGAAATGATATCCGAGTGCATTTCCCAAATTAGCAAATGCATGTACAGCATCATCTAAGGATTAATTTCGTGTAGAAGAGGTTTGCAAGGAAACTTCACCTTTAAAACTGCTTCCTTATCACGCCAAGGAATATTGTGTGGTCGTAAATCTACTTACAGAGACAACGTAGAGCTCGTTCAATTAATTAATCTGTGAAACTAGCATCGTCAAGAGAAATTTGTACATAACTTGAACGGTGCAAGAGAGCTACTAAAAAGTAATAAATTAAAAAGTCAATTTAATAAAAATCATACGTAATTTAACCAAACATTGTTTTTAAATTAAAAAAAAAACAATTTTGCTTTTTTACGGACTTTTTTTACGGAAATATTATTGTTTGATGTCAGTATTTAATTAAAATGAATAAATGTATAATATAAAGTTTTTCAATCAAGGCTGAATATTAATTTTTAATGATTACTTTCTGAATTTATATACGAGTAGTCAAATGATTAAAACTTAAAATTAACTTATTATTATTTATTGCTAAATTTATTATTATTACTAAAAAAAAAATCTGTCTCGCTCGGTGTCCGTGCTTCTTTTATATCTTTAAAAGGTTTCTCTCTTAAGCTCGATCTCAGTTTCTCGAAGTTCCTTAGTTTTTCTGCTAATAAATATTTGTGTTTGCGCGCTTTTTTTCCAGGAGATAATTTCTAAACTTGGTCAAAATTCGAATTTCGAGGAATGAGCGATGTAATTACCACATACAATACAATCATCGATTTTTAAATATTTATTTATCTAATAAATATTTATTTATCTAAAATATTTATTCTATCAAATCAAAATCAAATCAATAATTTCTTCATTTAAAGATAAAGAATACAAATTGCTGTATATAAAATCACATTATGTTACACCGTGTTAAAAGTGTTTCAGATGAAATTGCAGGCACAACTGCCAATTTGATATCGTCTTTTTCGAGGACTGCAAAATTTTTTTTCGAACACTCAGCCTTTTGTGCATTTGCCCTTCCATTCGAGCGGGTTGCATTGATTGGTTTCGTAACCATCGGCCTGTGAAACAAATATATCGCATCATAGTTAAAAAAAAAAACACGAGCAACAAGACCGCTTTGTCGAAACGACAAACAGCGTACTTCAAACTTTCGACAGTGATTGCGCTCAATTTCGCAATCACGGTTAACCATATCGCACCCTCGTAAAAAGGTCGGGACTCATGGTTGACTCAAAGTCAACATCTGGGTTGGGTTCAGAAATACTGGATATGTCATTTTATCCTTGTTGTTCATCGAAAACATGTTAAAGGGATAAAATGATACCCGGGTGCATTCGGGTATTATTTCTAAACGCACCCCCGACGGAGGAAGATTTCAAAAGAATCAAAACATGATGCAAGAAACAATAAAACATTATTCTGTACAGTTAATCTAAAGTGACTTTTGAACATTCTCCCTTATGCAATTTGGTACGCGAGTTTCATCAAATCTGCTTCGGGCAATTGATCGATCCTTTCGATTTTTCGACCATCCGCTTAAAATATTTCGCGTAAATATATCGCGTGTATGTTTAATATGTTTCCGAAGCTGAACGTAAAAGAGCTATGAAACAGGAAGAAGAGGGAGCTTAGGCAACGCGCTTCTGGTTTTGATAGGTCGTCTGTACGTGACGTTTCGATAAACAGTCACAGCTTATATAGGTTCGCTATGTGTGTTGTTCCACGCGCGTGGATCACGAAACGAAAGCCGTCGGTTCATGTCACGAGTTGGACACGCTTTGCTACAGAGCGATTTCATTATATGCCGCTCCGTATTTAGAACAAAACCATTTCATTAACTCACAACAATCGGCACATTTACCAATCAAGACTGAATGTACATACAACTGAATGTATATACAGGACGTTCCATCTATATTTCGATATTTAAATTAGGATCTTTAAATTTTTAGACTGCGGAAAAACTTTGATCAGGCGAAGCCTAAAAAAGAAACCGAAAACCACAGTGTAAATAATTTGTAATTTATGTGTTCCGTTATTATTATTTCATTAGAAATTCTATATTAATGTTGAATTTTAGTCGATATAGACTTACGTGTACTAATTACTAACGTTCTGATAGACGTTTCCATCGAACAAGTAGGACGGCAGCAGCCAGCCAGAACGGTGCGCTGATGAAAACAGCTTATTGATTGACGGAGCGCATTAACGTAAATTAACGAGATGTGATGACAATCCAACAGACATCGAGATTGCTAAATATATAGATCAGGCTTGCATGAAAATTTCAATTCAACATGACAGACGATACTATACGGCCAACAATATCCAATTTTGTCATTGTCTTCCGAGAAGAATAGCTTCCGTTTCTCGTAATCATTTTTGCTGCTTTCTTTCTGTTGGACTTGTATTAAGATCGCCGTGTACAAGGAGGATAAATTAAAATCGAACCGTTCGGCCTGCGCTTTCCGCGTCGCTTGATACCCCACACTGTGATCGAACCACAGGTGTAATCTTCGGAAAGGCTCTATTGGAGCACGAGCAAGAAAAAGGGAATTTCGCATCTCGGAGAAAGAAGATGCTGAGAACGAAGCTATCTCCGACGACGACAACGACGACGACGATGACGACGACGACGACGACAGCGACGACGACAGCGACGGCGAAGGGTAGGCCAATCTAATCTGGCCGTGGGCAACGGAAGGAGATATCGGCCTCCCCCTGTCCTCCATTCGAATCGATCACTCACTTGATCATCCCTCTCTGTTTTATCATTCACCATGCTCCGGCACAGTCACTTTGCCTTCCTTGCATGGAGCTCGACCATCATGCCGGGTCCCGCTGCCGTTTGTCTCCCTTGTCCACTATAGCTCGTCGACATAACCCTCGTAAAAAGTTTCTGTTCTTGATTAACACCATGACCCGATTTAGTATATGAGGGTTTCGAGAGAAATGGGATACGCAATCGTCGGTTTGTAGATGAAAAGGAAAGGAGGGATCTCATAAATGCGACAAAGCTTGTTCTTTCTAACAGTTAATATAATTCTGGCTTTCAACCAATATGAATTAAGCTTAAAGAATTTCTTCCTAATCCTTTTAAGAAAGAGGAAAAAAGAAATTTAATCATCGCACCAAATATATAAAAAATACGATAGAATTTTTACTGGCTAGACAGGTAGTAAATACAACTAAAATATTTTATATAACAAGAGAATTCTATAAAACCCATTTAGAAAAAAATGAATATTTTTTGTTACAGACAAATTCGGAAAAATAAAATCCCGCCGTAGGTATTATAAAACTGCACGCTTTTTTTTTGCAATCAAAACGCATTTATTTCGATCACGCGCCACGACGGGTTTCTTCAAATATTTGACTCTTGGAGCAATGAACTATGAATCACGAAATGGTCTCACGTTATTAGACGAAGTTCCAAAGGGACAAGATCGCGAAATAGAGTGGCCCAGGGGAGCACTCGTGTCGGCTAAATGGAGAACATCCTGCAGATTATCGAAGATATACGGATCCTATAATGCTCTACTTAGTCAACGGAGTAATCAAGCGAGAATTCTGATTCATATCGTGATTTATGAATGCATTAATAAACTCACCATTTATCGCGAACTGATAAATTAACGTTGTAATTGGCTGTTGCTGTTCTTTCCGAGTCATTGAGTATAAACATATAAAGGTATCCGATGCCCAAGATATCGGATAAAAGGATGTAAATAAAATTATTTTCTATCGCACAAAAAAAAAACTATCCCACAAAAATTGCGTAAAATTAATCGAATGCTTTGAAAGTGGATTGCAAAATAAATAAATAAATAATCTTAAACTAGTTTTATTTGTTCGGCGAAGCATTTATTTTTCCCGGTATAAATCAGAAGGGACAAAAGCGTTATAATGGCTTTCGATCATCGTCGTTTATCACGTTGAATCTCTTCCATTGCTGTTTAACCGGGACATCGAGTGTTTTATGGTCACTTGGTGGGCTCGCGCAGGTTCATAAATCAAGCTTGCTTGACGAAATTCCATCTGGAAAAAAGACGCGCGAGCTTCTGGGATTTTTACATTGTCTGCGGGTGACAAATAACGCGTGCCACGCCGGCGGATCGTAGTCCATTCTAGAGACGAGGGTGTGTCTTGTAACAAGCATAAGGGCAGAAAAAAAGGGGGATAGGTGGATTGGCGGTAGGTGAGGTAAGTTATTTTCTAGCCTCCGTGGAGTTCGAATTGCACGGCAAATCGTGGTGGAGAACGAATGCTTCATCACTGTACTTCGATAAAAGGGATCATAAATCTAAGGGCGCGGCCGTCACCCGCGCGACGAAGTTTCCGCGAAGATAATCAAACCCCAATAAGCTGAGGGATGTTAATAGCGGTATTACTAATTGCTTCTATAAAACATAGCCTAGCTTTCGTCTGCGATATGTATTCTCGTTATGAGTAATCAATCGTCCGCGGCGTCTATCGTCTAGCAGCGTCAAATTTTATTTGCATTAAACAAATCTTTTATTTATAATTAAATTATTTCATTTCGTATTATTAATCCTTTTATATTTTTCAATCTCTTTACACATCCTTGTGGTGTCATTTTTTTATCTTTTCATGAAATGCTAATTTTTAATACTGATTTTTATATAAATAAAAATCGGGCTTGAAAATATTGGAAATTAAATATTTATTTGACAAATCGTTAAATCTTAAACTTTATTTAATTAAGATTATCACTTGAAACACATGCTCCAACTTTGTCCAAATTAACTGACTTACATTAACTCGGTAACTTAACTATAACTTAACTATAACGAACTATATTATACATTGTCGAGATACACGGACAAAATAGAGCCGGAAAACGCGCAAGCGAATGGACGAATCGCGCCTGGATGTGACAGCTAAAAGTACTTATATGTACTTCGTAGGAAGGCATATAAAAGATCATATGCGAAAGAAGAATATGTTGTAGTTTACCCGGATATTCGTATTCACTGATAAATTGCCGCAAAGAGCATATCTTTCATCATTGTGCCTCGGCTCGAATGGATCATAAATCAAAGGACGTGTTCAACCCGTTTCCGAGGGAATTCCTTTCGGTGTTTCCCATTCCGGTACGTATGTAATGCGGCATAACTAGTCTTTACAAAGTTTTAATAGCCGTTGCACTGCCATGCGCATACATACGGACGAAGGGCTCTGCGGGTAAAAATATTAAATACGGCAGTGCTTTTGTAGAGATTAATAGTTAGATTCTAGCTAATAACTTGTTTCTTTGAGTGCGGCTACTTGCTTCGCTACTTTAAACAAGATATAACAAAATAATCTATTACCATGCTTCTAGGAATCTAGTAATTGTCATGTAGATATAGCAAATGGGCAATATGCTTTACATATCGTCGTATCGGATAATTAATCGTTAATTGCCGTGATGGTGTAATCACCTGTAATCAATTCTTGGCTTTCTATTATAGGAATCATCGACGAACTACGGCACTATTGTAATTTTTAAAATATTTATAAAAGATAAATGCAGTTTAATATACATATAATTTCAAACGATACCAATGGCTAAATAATAACAAAGTAAAAAGTGTCTGTAAATAATACTCACAATATATAATCATGACATTTTATCTTCATATGCTTACGATAATAAAAACATATAAACATATAAAACTCGCTCGATGATATTAAATAAAACATTTCATAGAAAATTATTTGTAACAAAGCTACATCATGTTTGAGCACTATTTTTTACAATATTACCTCTGTTGTAATATTTTACTCTTTTGAAAGAAAATATATATTGTGCTCTCAACAAAGGCACAATGTTTTATGCTTTTGAATTTAAATGCAATTATAATCGTTTGCATCGTTTTTCGACGATTTTCACGAGCAGACCCGTTTCGAATTAAATATTCGAGAAAAGCTTCAAACGATCATTATCACGGCTACGTTTTTTCAAAACGTTAGTTCATCCTTTCTATCCACTCTCGTGAAATTTCCAAAGCTTTGGTGAAGGGCGTATTAAGAGCGAACCTCCACGGTCCCTTAATTGACTATAAACGATTCAGTATTGTTTCCTCGGAAATTCGTGAAGAGAAACTCAATGTGTATCCTGGACCCGGGACTACCCGGGACCGGCCCAATGAAAGGAAGAGAAAGTGGAAGGGTGAGATAAAAACCGTACCACCCTTCAGTGCTTTTCCCTTCACCCCTTCGTGTCTGCCGCCTGTCTCTCTGTCTTTTCTAACGAGCACGAAATATTCACCGATGGCGATGAGTGGCTGTTTGCGGGATCAGCTTATTTCTTCAGTTTCCTATTATGAATATTTGTGATTTCTATCCTCGCTTGCGCTTTTCCTTTACCCTCTATCATCTCCGTCAACTGTTCCCGCTCCCTGTTTCTCCCTGTTCTCGCGTTCATCGTCGGTCGTCTCTTCGTTCCGTCCTCGTCGGCGGAGAGTTAAAGCATATTAGACCAGCTCTCGACTCCGGCTCCATTGCAAATGGGGAGGAATTCGTCGTGCCCTCTCGGTACTGAAGGGTACTGGTCAGCCTTTCAAAAGCTCCTCGAACCTCGAAGCTTTCTCCGAATATTACGGTTACCCATTTGCTATCTCCCCCGATTAGCGAACGGTGAATTCTCTTATAAGAAAACATCACGACGAGGTTCGCCGAGCCACCGTTGTCGAACTCGGATCGAACGGCAGCCACGACAATCGGGATCAATGTCGAAATTATTCCTGAGGAAACGAAACCGATTATTTCTCCTCGAGACAACGAATCGCGCGACTGTAGGAATACGCATTTCCGTAATCCATATTTATGAGGACGCCATCGCGCGCGGGATAAAGATTAATGGAAGAGGGATATTAATACACGCGTACACACGCGATGCGAAGTTTCGCGTCTGAGTTAACGACGTCGTAAATAATAACATCAACGCGACATTCCGATAATGCGAATGCAATCGACTGGCCGAGGTCGTTTTGCCCTTTTTTATGTTTTTTTTTCCCCCCCGGCCTTCGTTTTCCTTCCTCTTGTGTGACGACTCCCTCCGCACCTCCCTCTCGTTCGCGACCGGTAACAACGCACCTCGTTCTTCGTGTTGCTTTGAATGAAATTGCATTCATTATGTCAATTGCTCTGTCATTCGATGAAGAGCCTCGGTCTCAAGAGGCCACTCTTCCTCTCGATTTCTCGCGGAACAGTCATCGCGTCGCGTCGGAGTGAAAAAAATTGGAGCATGTGTGTCGTTTAAACTTCTTCAAGCCTATCAATATAGATCCCGGATTACGTCCGGTTAGTCGTGGTATAGAGGATATTTTAGTTTCATCTTTTCTTCGACGAGAGCACTTATGTATACGGAGAATATCACCACGTGCATCAAAACGCATCTAATATATCGATATGATATTATCGATCGATATTACGATTGAAATTTTATGAGAATCGACACCGGGTAATATCTCTGCGCGTGAAATTTTATCTGACGAGGCAAGACCAATTTGGTGAATTACCAAAAGTTTGAAATTCAATTTTCAATGACAGGGCAGATGATTGATGTTTTACGGCCAAAGCCAGGCATTGTCTTTGTCGGCGACCTGAACGAGCGAATCTACGTAAGCTCCCAACAAGATCCAACCCCCGCGGATGTGGGGGTTGTTTCTCAAAAACAAAGTGATAGCAACGCCACTCATACCCTTAGGGTCCAGACAGATTACGTTGACGACCGATTGGGACTGGATGATCCGTTAAAAAAAGCCCTCGTCCACTTTCTATAAGAAACCACTCCCGCCTATCGCGCCTGCCGCGATTACTTTGAAGTCATATCGGAATCTCCCGATTCGGTTGGCTCCGACAGACGGCGATCGATTGGTTCTTGACGATCAATAATGCCAGAGTTCGGAGTTTCCGCTGAGAGATGATCCATAAATCTACTACTAAGTATATAAATACGATCTAATATAGCAAATGTGAAAATACCTAGGAAAGACGTGTAATTAGACGTGTAATTTTTGTAAATTTGTAATTTGCTTGATCACGCGGACACGCAGCCGGCACGCCTTTGTTCTACTACGACAGACCCAACGAAGAACGAGAAAAGCGTTGTCATTTCCGGAGAACGTCACTACACCCGAGACATATCGCATTGGTACTGCCTTCGGGATACGATCTCATAGAGAGAGATCGAAGATTGCGTCAGCGGGAGGATGAGGAACGTACCTTTTCTGGACAATCAAGAATACGCGGAACCGAAAGACGGAGAGATAAACGCTCGAAGGGAGAGAAGGGAGAGACGGGAGGACTTCCATCGCGGAAATGCTCAGACGGGGACCGATTCCCTTAATAATGCGCCGGAAGACGTGCCGTGCCACTGCGCTCTCTTGACGTCTTCTCTTCCTCGTTACTTCTCGTCTCTCCATCTACTTTGTTTAAGCGGATTCTGTTTACAATCTTGTTAGCCATTCTCTCTCGTCGCGAGAAGAAAATTTTGTTTCAACACACTACAAACCATTCCGCGTAACGATTATGAAATTCCTAGATTGTTTCTACGATCATATTTATAGCGATGCGTGCATGCAAAGCCGCCACGACTCTGCGGTAACTATTTATTCCGGTTTTTCTTCCTTCTCTCTCTCTTTCTCTTTTTTCGAATCTCACCTCACTCATCAGGAACAATTCACGTTTTTTTTCACGTTAATACCGTGAGACTAGAATGTCGCCGTAATATCTTGTCGTTTTTGTCGTCATCATCATGTGTCTGCGTCGCTAAAGCGTAATTAGCACGCCGATAGCAAGCCGCGATAAAGATAATCAAGCAACGACCTGCAAATTGCTTTCCACGTCCGGGAGCGACGTTGATAATTAAATAATATCCTTACGTCGGGCGTAATTCGATTGCTTTAGGGATAAACGTAACGGATGAGAGTCAGACAGAAAGGGAAGCGATACGGCGGAATGGAAGCAATTCTAACGGATAATAAAGATTATTGAGAGACATTATAAATAGTATAACGACTGCTTTCTCACACCTTGATCATTGTTATCTACAGTTATCCCCTAACGAATTAAAGCGAGCCATACCAATGCAGCGACATCCAGAAAATATCGTTAGGACGATTGTTGTCTGAAAGACGATTACGTGGGACGGCTTAAGCCTTAAAAGTACCTAAAAAAAAAAGGCCTAAAATATGTCTAAAAGCTTTGAAAAGCGTATCTCTCTTCTCGCGCGCCATTCTCCAGCCGATGAATAAATTTCGCGTGCGACGCGACGGTCGAAGCCGTTCGGTGCAACGGTGGATGTATGGCGACGAGGGTTGGATTCGGGGACCTTGGCCGGAGAGACCGGAGGTTGGTCGACCGAAGGTTGAGTCTTCCACCACGCCTTTTCCGCGTATTCGTAACCGCGTCTGGCAGTTTCCTTAAACAAACCCCAAGTTTACGCGGTGCACCTTGCTTAAACTTTCGCCGGGTATCGTTTCCGTTTCAGCGAGAACGGTAATGATGCGACGTCAAGCCTAGTAAATATTGTCCACATCTACGTAGATATGAGCCACGAGAAGAAGCATTGCGATATGGCAATTACAGTAGATATTAAAAAAACTCCGCTATTTATCTTGCTTTAAAGAAATGCTTGAAAAAAGAAAATGTCCATCTAAAAGATTGGCATTTCTCTCGTATTGGCGTTCCTTTACCTTTCCTCCCTCTCCCCCTTCCCTCGAAAAAAAAAAGAAAATATTATAGTTGAACATTTTACTCGCAGTTTGTTTGAGATATTTTTTGAATCAATAATATTTTAATTAAAGTATCAAAATATTCGATTTTGAACCTTTTCATATTTAATTTCATATTTAATTTACAAAGCAGTGTTATAGTCTGACGAGAGTGAACATACATACATATATGTTATGATGTATCATATATCTGTGCATGCGCTTTTCACGTTCTCCGACATCTTATTACAATGCATCTTGTCGTGCGAAAGAAATAAGAGGATATGCTCCTGTGACGACGAAGAGAGCAGTGACGTTTCGTATTCGTCTCGTCGTGGCGCCGCTTCGGTTATTCCTTGATGATGACAGCAGCAGCGGTGGTAAGGAAAAAGAAGAAGAAAATGTAATAAAGAGAAAAACTTTCATACCATGAATGCTACATCTGTAGTCTCCTGATGGGTATCGAATGGAAAGACGAACGTAACAAGCGAGTCGTTCGAGCAGCTGTTTCGAACGAATCGACTGTTTTTTATCCGCCTCGCAGAACAACGCATTATTACTATTTGACATATACGAATATTTTACTTGTCAAATTTCAATTTCCATCAAATTATTCCGCTCAAAATATCGGCTCTCTTTCTAAAAAAAAACTTACTAAATTGGAGAATTGACGAAATTTAAAATTTTACTTTTATATATAAAATTCTACTAGAATATGTCAATTAAGTACATAAAAAAATAAGTAGCTTGAGAAATAATGAATTAAATCCAGGATTTGTTATTCAATTGAAATGAAGTCAATTATGAATAGAAATACATAAAAATTCAGTTGACGGAAAGATTTCCCTATTGCAGGACATCCTTATAATAAGGAGGCATAATTATTGTCGTCCCTTGAGAAGCGAAGGCTCTTAGATTGCTCGAAGAGAGAGAGAGAGAGAGAGAGAGAGAGAAAGAGAAAAGCTGTACGAGGTACATTCATTAAATTACGCCCTTGCTGCCGTTCGCTTCCTTGAAGTCATCATATTGAAATGCCTTGTTACAAGCATTCGCAAATAGGAGTACCGCAGACGTTGAAAATGTCAATGTTGAAATCGCAGGCATTATACATCTCTTCCGCATTGTTAATTTATAATTATCGTGACTCGAAAGTTTGTCGAGACTTTGAAACATTCTCCCTAAATATAACTTTTACAGTACAACACGTGCAATTATAAAAATCGTGAGACTATAAACCGAAGTATTTACAGAATGCTCTGTCGAGAGAAAGAAGTAAAGATTAAGCCAGCGTATCCTTTATCGAACAACGCCCTGTGCGTTACCGTAATTATACTGGAGATCCCCTTTTGTGGCTCCAGCAACATCAACCTTGGCTTTTCAAGACAATGAACCGTGTCTCCAACGGGAAACAGGGAACACACTCTCACGTTGGAGTCCGCACTCTGAATTATACCGCGTAGCTTGCCAACTTTTCAATTTCGAAATTGGACGACCGCTTCAAAATTGCAGGAGGCTTTCGATCTTTCCAATAGAGAGAACTCGAATGGTTGGTTTCTTCTTCTAAATACAAATGGATCAAATTGTAAACGCATTATCGCGCGCTTTTATTCTACTGCCTTTCGTACGGCACACATAACAGGCACATTTATCGCATTTATGACGATTTTATACGCAATAAAAACTTTACACGAGTTACCATTTGTTGTACAACAACATAATTTACGACTTATTTTATTTTACAAAACAAACAGTTGTTGAGATACGAATAGTTTTCGATCTATTAAAATAACAATTGTATGACAAAATATTGTTTCCATTTAATTTCACGGATTTCTTTATTACATAAAATTTTAGATGCATTCGATACATTTTATATATACTATATAAATTCTAGTTACAAAATCTAGATACAGCTTGCGTATCTCAGATGCCGATTTGCAAGTTTCATCAACGTCTTGACTTGTGCCTTAATAAAATAAACACATATATGTAGATATTATTGCACCATGTGGAAATTTCACTCAGCTGCTACATGCATAACTTCTGATCTGTTTGTTTCAGTACAGCGATCGATTCACGCCCGTTCTCCTGATAGTCTCGCTCGCGGGGATTAAAGTATGCAGTCCAGATGGAAAAGTGAGTACTATAGATGCATACTGTAGTTACTCTCGCGGAAAAGGATACCTTGCGTTTGTGCGCCGGTGTTGTTATGGAGAAACCGTCTTGCCACTGCCTACGGCATCCTCCAAGATCAAGCTCATCCCCTGAAGCTTCGCGCAAAAAGTTTGTTTCTCTCTCTTTTTTTTTTTTTTTTTTTTTTTTTTTTTTTTTTTTTTACAACAACTGCATCCTTTCGCATCGTGTTACCTCTGGATACAGAACGGAAAAAAATAATAAAATAAAAAACGAACGTTTTATTATCGTTATTAATTTTAAATCGTTGCTTTCGAATATTTAAACTTAAATATTTTTGTCGCAAATTTTAAGCAGAAAAAAAATAATGTTCCTACGAGGAACAATTTACAATGTCAATTTATGATTGACAAGAAAATCGTAAATGAGAAAAAAAAAATATTTGCATATGGTTGCGTCTGTCGTCTGTCAACAATTCCGAAACATAAGGGAATCGTCATAAAGGTCCTCGTTAAAAGAGCAAACGATGAGGGGGTAATACAGAGGGTTAAGCTTTCACCAGATGGAAGTTGAATCGTGATGCGGGAAGCCTAATTTTCCGCGTTCTTGAATTCGCCGAGTTCGATAATCCTTGTGATACTTTGTAAGACTCCCTTTCAGGGCGACCTTGGAACGTCAATCTTTTAATGTTGAAGATTGCAAGCCCCCCTGTTCTCTCTCTCTCTTTCAAACGAATCATTTTCACTGTATTTCGTTGGAATATTCATGTGATGAGAATACAAGGACGATCAAAAATATAATAAAATAATTAACTCAAAAAAAATCCGAAAAACTCGTTGCGATCGCGCAGCCTATTTGAGTCGTTTATTATATTTTTATAATATGAGAAATAAACGTGGATACAGTAAAGTTATCGTAAACCGAAATTTCGTAATCCCCGATTCGAGGATTAAATTCAAAAACCATCTGGACATTTCTTCTCCAAATCCAACCAGATATAAAACGTCGCGTCGCGAGAGAAGAGGCGGAACGAGAGTAATCTCGTCGCTGTTCGTCTTTTATTATTTTCCGGACTTTAATTGGGAGCCCGTAATCCTTATCGCATCCCTGCCAGTAATATTTCGAAGTTGGCTCGCCATACACCGACCACCCTCGCGCGATCCGTACTCGCTGTGTTCACGAGCTGTACAGAACATATCGATCCTTCGAATTAGTGTTTTATTTCGAGGGCTTCTCCTAAGCTCCCGCTTTAATTTTCTACCTGAAAAAATCCTTACTTCCTATCCTCGATCTTCGGTAAGCGCCTCTTAAAAACGCTCTCGTGGAACGTTTATCGTGGCAGATGACGAATAAAATGTTTCTCAAGTAGATTTTTAGCTGTCGTCGAACGTCGCAAGGTTTTTCGGTCATTCTTTTTACTCAAATTTTTCTAAATTGTTCAAAATTAAATTACATAAGATGTTATAAAGAACAAGTGTATGCAAGAGAGTGAAGAAAACTTTCTCTTCGTAATCTTTAAATTATTATTTATTAAAATGACATTAGAGCAAGAAATTGTGAGAAAAAAATCCAAGCATTGAATAATACCTCCAA
Organism: Pogonomyrmex barbatus; assembly: GCF_055798465.1. Taxonomy (NCBI): domain Eukaryota; kingdom Metazoa; phylum Arthropoda; class Insecta; order Hymenoptera; family Formicidae; genus Pogonomyrmex; species Pogonomyrmex barbatus. Next base: position 11,738,146 of record NW_028297149.1, read on the forward strand.
ATTTTTAATTATAATCTCAAACACGTTTGTAATAATGTTAGCACGCTTTACAGTAAGTAAAGTTCTCATGTAATACGTATTTAATAATGATAAAATGACATCGATACGCGTTCGAACTGCCATATTCAGTAAAGGAGTAATTGCCGATTTTCATATTACAAACTGTAAGATATGGGGAAACTTTCCGCGAAACTCACGCCGAATGTACGTGACCGTATGAGATGATTAAGGCGAGAATGGAAACTTAGAGAGTTTAATTAAACTACGATCGACCACCTTAGATAAGCCACACGAGACTGACCTCATTCGATATGAATGTGAATGCTGGCTCCCTAACAAAATTTAACTAATCAAAGTGTTTTGTACATTTGAATTTTATGCTCGTTTTTCTACCAAATTTGTTTATCGTACCGTATAATTCATGTCAAGCGTATCTCTCCACACTCGAGTTATCGTTGCACAAAATCGCGATTATCCTAAATCGCTCGTGCACCGCTCATGAAAATTCTCCGATGAGCGCGCACTCTTCGTGTGTATAATTCGTTAGAAAAATCGGTAGCCTAAAAAAAAATTATCCTCGGTGTTTGCTCGATGCTGTGACGAGAAAGTAAGAGACGTGTCGTCCTGGCGATCATTGAATTAGAGTGAGATATCAATGAAATGCACACACAAAAGATTCGATGGTTGTCGAGTTGGGGTTGTTGGATAAACGTACGATGACGAATGGTGCCAATCTTTGCGAACATGCGAGAGGGGGAGAGAGAGAGAGAGAGAGAGAAGGGGGAGGAGGAAGGGAGAAAGAGTAACGCGCCGCGAGGGGTGTATTTACCCTCCATCTGTGGATTTACTCGCGCATACATGGAAGGGCACTCCGCGATGATACGCACTCTCCCGCGCGTCTCATCCACCCACATCGAACACAGTGTCCATTCCAACCGATGCAACGAAGGAGGTACAGCCGTTTCGCTAATGATCATCCATTCCTTTAGCACCATTAAACCCTTTGCCTCGCCAAGCGTTAAAAAAATTCCTACGAACCCTCCCGTACTACGTATACCCCTCCCCGAAGTGGTGCGCTTCCGTGATTTCGTGACATGCGAAGCAGCGGCTTTGAACGCTCAAAACTCGCGCTTTGTGCGTCAAGTGAACCGATTACCCTAACGTTGCTGTGCTTAAAGCGCGCGACGCGAATTTTCGCTGTATCCGACTCCGACGCGACAGTTATTTCAGAGGCACCACGCCCGGTAAACATTCGTTTACCAAGCAATTTCTACGCTCGACATCTCTGAAACGACATTCTCTGAAATAAAAATTCGCTTATCTACGATTGAATTCTCCGGACGATTCTGTTATCGCGAGATCACGCTGCATTCGGTAAAGTAAACGAGAGAATAAACGACTCGTTTGTAGAAGCACGCAGCTCCGCTACGGGAGATCAACGAGGAGGAGTGGCTCGTATAATTTTTGAACTCATACATTTGCCGTGATCACAGGATATGTTTATCCTTTACCTGCGGATTTACTCGTGCATACACGAAACAGCACTCACGCCATAGCGCATCTCTCTTTTGCATATCTGCCTCTTTTACTCCTCTCACGCCGCCGATAGTATCATAGGAAGTATCTTTTCTCGATATTCGTCATAAAACTGACAATACATTGCTCGCTACATCTGGACACAAAAATATTTACGCTTAACTCCAGAAAATAAGCGAAAGAGAAAGAGAAAGAGAGAAAAAAATTGAGGAAAAAAATATATTTTTAATTGTTCTTTAATGAAAGTTTCGATAAAACTACCCGACTAAAATAAAATATATAAAAAAAAATCATCAAGAAAATCATCATTTATCTATCTTTGACAGCGATTATATATACGTTTACGTGCAACCTTGGCAAAGAGAGCTGAAACAGCGGACCCGGAAACTGAGAGTCATAAAATTTTTTACTGCAACCGAGAGCTTAACCCAAGGCCTTAAAATTTTTACTAGAGTCGAACGCAAAATCAAACACTTAAACATTTAGAGGTTTCCCATCTGCGCTACAGATACGACTGAAAGATACATTCAGTACCGTCTGTGGCAAGCATTATTACTATTTATAAACGTGTTCGTTCGAATACAGGTAAATTTTTGCTGTTCAATGCGCGCTTATCCGCATCGTTGAAGTATGCAAAAAAATCGACGTCGCTGTAAAGAATTAAAGAGAGGTACCGTTTTTCTCTGGAATAGACAAGAAACCTGATTTTTTTTATTCTTACAAATTTTTATTCCTACGAATTTTTTTATATTCTTATGTTACCGAAGAAATGAAAAATTCTTTCGAGATGCATTCGTTTATCGCAAATAAATCTTTTGCTCGCAACGGGATGATTCCCTGGGCGCAGAAGATACTCTTACGTTCGCAATCGGATTTCGCGATTTGCTGGGGATCTCCGATTCCAGGTATTCTCAAGGCAGGACAATGGGTAGGGGTTCGAGTAACCGACACAAATGCTGCAGCGACGTATCCCGTTGCAAAGGCGCAATAGTGAGTGAAGATGAAGCGAGTGAATAACGACGTTTGTCAGCGTCCTCCCGTAGAATATGACAAACTCGACGAAATCACCTCTAGAATGTTCGTTTGTCCTGCCAGAAGCGATTGGTAACGCGCATAGTTGTCTCGAGATAGTTAGTTCACTTCCTGTATTACGAGATGATTCTCGGCCGTAACAACTTTGCGCTACACAACTATGTTTCGAGTGGACTAGTTCAGTCAGAAACTTTGCCTAACGTACTTCAATCGAATTTTTAACGAATTGAATTTTAACTTCCAAGCAGAAACCTAAATCGACCGGGTAACTTTGTGCTTTGAGTGTGGTCGCTAACAAACTAGATTGCACCTGCCCAAGCCAAGATAAACTGATTATGTCAACCGCCAATCGGCTAAAAATATACATGGCGATTTTAACGTTCGAGATTTTTACATCGGCAATTCTATTAAAATTGTTATTCTTTAGAAGATTATCAATTTCTATGCATTTTAATAATAAAAAAGCAATTGTTGCCAAACATTATCGGTGTGTTGTTCTCGTTGTTATTGCATCACAAACGCGATTTCTACTCGCGTAAATAAAGTAACTTTTCTATACATTTTGAGCACAATAATAAGAGAACCAGTTTAAGTAATGTCCATCCAAGAGGCATAAGTAGAAGCAGCTTTTTACCAAGCCAGATCATTTATATCTTTCTCACGTAGAACTTTGCTACTTCGAGTAAATGCAGGCACCATGAAAAATTCAGCACGAAACTTGATAGAATCGCGGAGTATCCCTGCCAGGAAATGTTCTCCTACAGTACGATCATCTTTTCAATCACCATTCTACTCGTCCGCATGCTCTACTATGCTTATCTCCGCGAGAGAACGAATTTAAGGGAGTACCTCGTCTCGGAAGTCCAAAGATGAAGTCGTGTTTTCCCTTGAGATTGATGATTCGAGTGCGATAATGGCTTAAGCCAAAAATGCTACTTTGAGAAGATGAGTTTTAAATTTTAAAGACCAACGATTTTAGCGACGAGTCACCAGGGAAAGATATTCAGTATTATCAATTATTTAAACAAGTATACAAATAATTTATATTTTACATTTAAATTGCAAAATAATTCAATCGCAGAGAAAATTGCCACTGCGTTACAAAATTGCACGGCTCCCCTCGCACAGAGAAAAGCTTTTATACATGTCGAAGCAACTCCACAATCGGTACTACGTCTATAGTATGCACAAGAGCATGGTGCAGCGACACAATGGGCAGATAAATATTAATAGAACGTGCGAGCGAAGACTGTGTAAACATGCTCGATGTAATTCTACGGGACTAGGTAATAAAATATCAAGGGTGCACAAAGTGCCGTCGCGAGAAAAAACGCGAAATAAAAATTCTTGGCTGAAATATTGGTGAAATCTCACGAAAAGCTCCTTCGAAGACGAAAATTTTGCTCAGCAAACAAGGTATATTTGCATCAGATTTATAAGCGACTTTAAAAATCTACGTTTCAAAATAAGAATGGCATTTAAATTCGACGAGCTCCAACAATGACGCACATTATGTCACACATGAACCTCTATCGTTTCATCACTGAAGAAAATCGATACGTTATATCAATATAAGTTAAATTAATTATTAGTATTTGTAAAAGAAGTTTTTATTATTAATGTTTTACATTTCAATGAAAATTTTCCTTATAAAATTCTAAAAAATTTAAAAAATTTCTAAAAAGTTTTATTGTAATCTAGAGAGTCTCTTTCTCCTTGCCTTTTTTCTGAAATTACGATCATTACGAATCACTCGATCACTCGATCGAGATTCAACTATAAGATCAAATTTATCGAAGCTTGAACGTTACGATCTCGCAAAAAAAAAGCTATTGCGTTAGTGGATCATTAAAAGTTTTACAACATAAATTTAAAGACATCAACTTAAAACAAGCAAGTTTTTCGAGAGGCCGATAATTGGATTTCTATTTCTTTTCTTTTTTTCATCGCTTCGATTGCATCATTATTCAACAAATACAATAATATACAATTGTGGAGCTTCTTCGGTGCATATATTAAAGGCTTTTCCTCATTCGTGAAAAGACATAAATTTCTATATTGCCACTGTGGAGCTTTTTGCAAATATAAAAATTGATATCAATTAAATTAACTTTAAATTTAAATTGACATGTTATTATGTTTAGGAAAATAATTACGAAGATCAAAAATAAAATAAGAACGAACGTATTGTTAAGTGTATATATAAGTAATATTAACAACGCGATAAAAATTTATGTACTTATTTAATTATGCTGAAATAATTAAATTATCCTAATAGATATGTGATCGTATTAAATAACTCTTTAGTTATATTATAATCTTATTTGTCACTTAATTATCTTATCCTCTCAATTTAGGCTTACATGATATTTACTATAGTTTCTAACAAGCTATGATATATGTAGCAAGTGATATTTATGATGATATCCTGTTTAATGAGAACGCTAGTTTCTTGCACGAGTCTTAACCTGATACAACGCAACGTATACGTTTCATGGCGGAATTGATTTAAACGATTAAATCATTCAACAGGATGAGAGCAATAATAACACGCTCGTAAATCATTGTTATTTGCATGCAATGTGAAGCTTATTCTCGAAAATATTTCGGAAATTGCCAGTCAGAGACATTATTTTTTATTGTGCTAAATGTATCGAAAATTATAAATTAGCAATTATCAAGTATTAAACGTACCTTTTTATTATATTCTAACCGATCAAACATATAAAGAATTACATGTTCAATTTTTTAATTTATATATTTAGACATATTTGAAAATAATTATACATGGCTCTCAACATATACAAAGCAACCTATTTATTTTCGTCATTTTTAAGTGTACTTTATTTTTTAATCTTTCTTTCTTTCTTTTTACTTATTAATATAATATTAGTAAATATTATAATATTATAATATTATAATATTATAATATTATATTATAATATTTTCTAATGTTTTTTTCTTCGTTTCCATTACAGTGCGTGCAAATGGCGCACGCGTTAAGACGCATCTCTTACGCGACTTGTGAGCCGCAGCACGCCCAATTCAGCTTTCTGGCACGAGAACCCAGGGCCCACTTCAGCCTACAGTACTGTCATTCCTTTATCACCGAGTCTACAGAACAGGTCAGTAAAATCCGACTTTCTCTTTTTATTTCTTCCTTTCGCGGCATGCAGGATGTCACTCCGAAGAAGAGAGGAATATCCGAGAGGCGCGTTAATGAAATCGTAATAATGCAGCCAAAAATAAACCCGAGTCTTAATTGCTAAGGAAACGGAGCAGTAGTAAATACAATTACAAACAATTACAAATGTCTAAATGACGGAAAAATACATGTTAACGCAGACATCTGTGAAATAAATAGAAATAAACAGCATTTGAAGTGTTTTTAGGGCAGCTGACACTTTAAAAAATATCTTAAATAATCGGGTTAATATAAATCGTCGAAAATAAGGCGGGATTTTCGTTTCAAAGATACTGTACGTGACAGGTCGTCTCTTGCCAGTGGACAACCGCGTGCGTCTCAAGTGGAAACTGGAAACTGTCTCGTCGTTTAAAGCTGATGGATCGTTCTCTTTGGTTCCGACAACTCTGCTGGCATTTAGAGCCAAGCCGCACGTTTAACAAGTTTAAAATTGAAATTGCAAAACAAGAATCTGGTCTTGACCGTAACTCGAAAATTTGTTTTATATGAATTAACGAATCTATCTTGACGATAGATTCGTTACTACTAATTTTAAATAAAGAAAAATCAATTTATATTGTCGCTGATTCCGTTTAAGTTAATGTCTAACAATATGTTTTATTTTTACTTTTGTTCTAACTTATCGATGCGATTACGAAGTTTCGGCGTTATTATGATATCACCTCTATATGTATTGCGCTTTATCGAAAGTCATAACAATCGGGTATAAAAGCATCCGTGGGTGGAACGTGCTTCGATGCTGAGACCAGCGAATACACGGGAAATATCATCTCGGATGTCGATACATCGACGACTGCTGAATCCCAGGATCTAAAAGCCTCTTCCTGTTGTCTGAAAGATAACATCGCTCGAGGCTTCGAGGTCCGTCGACGATATCAGAAAAGATAGAACCGTAAGTTGGCGAAACTTTAGTGAGTTGAGAATAGTAGACTTTGCACTTGGAACTTTGCACTCTGCCATTGCCTTGACATTTAGTCAACCCTAATGGCGCACTCTTCGGATTAAACTTTAAATATCTTCCGCTGAATTAAGAACGTCATCATTCTTGAGGGCCATGGATCAAGCAAGCTTACCCTGATAGCACGGCAGAAAAGATGGCAAGAATAGGCGGAAAATGAAGAGTCTCAACGCTGGATATTTAAAGTTCATTGAAGCGGTTGACACTGCATCTTCAGTGCGATTTCCATAGAATTTCCATCTCTGTCAGGCAACCTGTCAACATATGGATCCACATCGGAAAAAATGTGAAATTATTTTACAGAGAAAAAAATAAAACAACGAAAGTTCGTGTGTATGAATCCTATTCATCTTTCATCATTGTTAGATAAAAAAAATTGGATTTAAAAGCTGACCGCATTCCTGTGATGTTCCGCATAATTTTGAGGAAATTCTTACTTAATTCGAAATTTCACGATTCGTCTCTCTTACACTGACCTTGAAGAGCACCTTAAAACGTACAGATTAAGCAGGTACCTGTGGCAGGTACAGACATTCCAAAGGAGGTATGCGAACATTCTAGGTACAGGTAGAAGTGCTCGTTGCAAGAAATACCTACGAGCAAATATAAGATACTCCGAAACCGTATTTGAGATTAAAAAAAAGAGACATTTACACCTAAGTACTTCACATCACCGGATCTGGCGCGAGCCCCGAGTCGGAGTTGAAGTCCGCGCTCGAGCGGCGCGTCGCGCTGACGGGTCAAAGAACGCGAATCGCAAACTCATGTGCTTCGTGCGGCGCTGGCTCTCTGTCGAGTGGCGTTCTCGGTCGTGGCAGGATTAAAAAGACTACGAGGACTACGTGGAAAAGATCGTGAGAGGGATAGAGAGCGATGGGCAGAGCGGGAAGACTGACCGACAGAGGAACAGAAAGAGAGAGAGAGAGAGAGAGAGAGAGAGAGAAAGAGAGAGAGAGAGAGAGAGAGAGATGGAAGACGAGAGACAACGAAGGTGAGAGAGAGAACGGGGACACGTGGTATTCAACAGCTGCCGTTGAACGTGTTCAATGCCGCGGTTGAAGCAAGAAAGCGGTCGGTCGGTTGGTCGCACCGCTCGGCTTCTCGCAGACCACGGTGGGGATGGAATCGTGTGGGCCGGCCGGAGCGGCAGTGCTCTCGCTTCGTGTTCCTCGTGGACCTCAGTCTCTCTCTACACGTACTGGGAGGTATTGCCATCGTCGAGCCGGTTAAACACGGTGGTATTCAGACTTTGCGGCTTTGCGAGCTCCCACTGCGCGAGAGACAACGGCGACGGCGACGGCGACGGCGGCACCGGGACTGGTCGACGCGCGTCAAAGAGAACGGGAAAGAGAATGTGGGACGAGGGACAACCGCCGGCCGGAGGTTCACCTGGTGGCATCTCACCCGCCGGTTGACAGCAAAAGGAACGAGTGTGGATCGGGTTCGCGCCTCTTTGAACCGTCCGACTTAACAAATGGTCCGCCTCCTCTCGCCCGCGTGAGTTTCCGCTTCCGCGATAGTATCGGAACGCTCGACTTACCACGCTGGCGAAGTAACGAGAGACTGTGATATCGACGCGTCATATTAAAGTAATATTATACATCATATAAAATATGTTTATTTCGTCGAACTTACTTCCATAGAGGAATGAGAAAAGAAGGAAATTTAAGAGAAAGAAGAAGGGGAGACGCGTAATTCGATCATCGAGTATCGCCGGGGATTAGGAGACGCGAAAAACTCTTAATGATCGTTTAATCACACAGTCCTTTTCTCAACATCACGGTTCCAGAGTAATCTCGAAACACGAGTGACTACAGGGGAGTTGCACGCCGCGAATGTATGCCGGATATAATCACGACGTCGGTAACAGAGGTCGTTTCGTGAGCGAGACCATCGGAAAATGGGTGTAAAAAGGGTGTACAGCGACTGCGTGTACGGTTGACAGACGACAAGTAAAAAGCGAGAAGCAGCTCGGTACTCGTTAACCGGTTTCCGCGGATCGGCATGCAGAGCGACACGTAGTCAGGGCTACACACGCCATCAAGCGTGGACTCACGCTCGTGCGATCCTTCGTGCGTGTGTCGCGCGTAGATCTGGGATCCCGCGGGTCCATTACGTCGTCATGCGATCGTCGTCACTCGCTAATAACATCGTATCCTCTTGCGGGAGACTCGGAGGATCGGCGGCCGCAGAGGAAGAGCCAGCTTCGAAATGACGACGGATTCTCGACAGCTTTCCTCAATGGATGTTCCTTCGGTGTTACTACATTTCCGTTACCGAACATACAAATACCGGCGTTTCCATTTGCGTTAATCGTACGAGGTTCTTCGAGTGGTGCTCATCCGTGTGCTGCTGTGAAATATAGATTGGTATTTAGTGACTTCAATAGACACACCTCATATTTTTGGAGAAAGATGTTTGGATGCGGCAAAACGCTTTAGCGTGCCTACATACCAGTGCTTCATGCATTAGAAAGTACGTGGTATAGTGTCGTGAATAACGTGTGATCGGAAAAATGTGTGGAATATCGATGTTAGAAACGCGAATGACCAGTGGTGAATCGTGTGGTAGTGCACAGCCATTCCCAGATGTGACAGTAATGTTGGATCGTTGCCTTGCCATTAAATCTAGATAAAGTCCGATCGCCGCTCAGTCTTCGTGTGCGGTCGGCGCTCAGAGAGGGAATATCTCCTTTTGTGAAAGTTAAGGGTAGCGGTATACAAGAAAATTCGACACGATTCAGAAGGACAACGTGCAAGTACAACGGTCGCTGTGGCATGAGGAGGCTTGCACGCAGGCGCAATATCCTAGCCGCATTCTTTGCGATTATGGGACGCCTTGGTAAAGGCTCGCAGAGTGCAACGAGGCCCATTTTCAGGGTGCATTATCGCAAGCTCGTGGACGAGTACTCGCAGCAGGAACAGTTGAGGTTCATGCCCGCGCTACCTGACTACATGTCGTATTGCTGTTGTCGATGTGGTCATACCCAAAAGCTCAAAGTGAGTTCTACTAGAACGGGCCTGATCATGCAAATTCAATTTTAAAACTCGTCGCGTCCGCTTATGATCGTTTCTTCTTACCTCGAAATTCAAATAATTCGTTTTTACGCTCATCCAGTGAGAAAAAAAGATAATTTCCGCTCCTAAATAATAGCAAATACCTTTTTTCGTCCTGCATGCATAACAAGATGATCTGGATATCGCCTCGACGCTTTGTGACGCAAGCTTTACCTTCTGCGATATTAACGGATCGCGATTAGGTCGCGGTACCGCAACATGACCCTCGGAGATGTGATCGGTGCAACGGTTAGAAAAAGGAAAAAAGTGAAACGATCCTCTACTATTTCACCAATGCAAAACGCAATCATTAATGGCTAGTGTCATACAACTCATCAAATTTGTCCAATATTTTTTCAACGCGAAAACGTAATGTTCAATATAGGCATAATAGGTTAAGTAAGTTGAAAATGTAATTCAAATGAGAATTAATTAAGTTTCTGGATTCATGTCGAAATTGTTCTTATAACTTCTAGTCGTTCAACTTTCTAACACCTACGTTCGTCAATTCTATCGGAGTCATTCAATTTGTTACGTATACGTGTCTCTCCGTTTCTTCAAGATTGGAAAGAGATTGGTCCAGGTTTGATAGTCACATTCCAGGATCTGCTAAAAGAGAGCCATCACATCGGATAGATTGCATACTATAGTCTGAAAGAACGAGAGAGAAAGAGGGAGAGAGAGAGAGAGAGAGAGAGAGAGAGAGAGAGAGAGAGAGAGAGAGAACACCTAAGCCCGGTAATACTACTATCGTACCAGAAAGAAAAAGAGCTAACGAGGGAAGGGGGAGAGTGAAGGGGGATAAGCCGTGGGATCGGACGAACGCATTCCTTGGCTTCATATAGCTGCTTGTAGCGCGAGATGCCTCGCTGCTTCGCTCGTTGGCTCCTTACCGATGGAGTATCTACACGGCATTGATGATATTTTAGCGACGATATACGAACCCTGTCATTATTCTAGCCGGCATTCATCTTCACCGTGAACATTTAGAAGCGGAGGACTTTGCTCGCGATATTAGAAAATAATAGAAATGTACACGTTAACAACGTGATGCAACTTCCATTTATCGTTTACCATCTCGTGACTCGCACTAGCTGCTACGCATCAGTACGCATCAGTAGTTAGATTATCTCGTATTGTCGCCAAATCGATTCAAACGAGCAGCTTCGAAAACCTGCGTACGACAATCGCCGTCCCTCCGTCGGCTCCTCTTGACTTCACAATGGAAAACCATGATTCGTGTCGACCAACTGTGTTGTCCCGCGGACAAAAGCCGAAAGTCCTCCATACCGCTGATTCACAAAGCGCCATTCGAATTTGACGAGTTTCCAATGATCTCCCAGGCGAGTTCACTATTCGTGAAGCCGCCAGGTGAATCCGCGCGAGGATTCATCCCGGACTCCCGTCGCCGACGTAGCCGACGTAGTCGACAAGATGTTTTCAGCGGAAAGAGAAAAACTATGAGAGACGAAGAGGAAACGAGCTATTTATCGTATTGCGCAAAGCGTTAGGGAGTTTCTCTCGACATCAATAGAGCATCTTGCACAAAAGGTGGCCCATTACCGTCAAGGCACCTCACATAGAGGCTCTCCGTACAATATGAACTCTCGAATTAAATGGGAAGCATAACTTATACCTGGTAGCTTCTCAATAACACATTACTTCCCCAGTGAAGGACTTTGTAATGGTCTCGTCACCGATTTTTCGTGCTATTCGGATCGGCTGCCAGTTTCTTTCGGCGTTTTTGTCGGCGTAGCGCCCCGAAGCAGATGTGATCTTCTTTATGCGTACATATGATTCTCGTTTTTCTACTGTGAACAGAACGTTCACTTTCCTCCCATAGAAACTGCCAATCGCGATTGGACAACTGACGCGATGACTTCGAGAAACGCGAGATTGGACACTGGTGACGAATATCATCGAGATTCATGTCTCTTATGCCGTGAACGTGCAATTTTGTTAACACCTATTACCGCAGAAATGACATACGGTCGTGGAAAATCTATAATGACGGCGACTCTTTTCTGCTCGACATATTGTCGGCCACTTGCGCAATTTACAATTTGAAATTTCTACGGTAATTCCAGATGGGGGAATACACCGTAAAGTGCCATTTTACAATGACTAGGCTCACTTCCTGCGTGCTTAATGCCAAGAATGACGTTGCGAGCAACGTGCAATGTTCATGCGCCGTGTGTCTCGAATCGAACGCACATGCATCGTCGAATGCATCGTCTCTCGCATTGGACGCACATGTCAACTATTTTTAACGTCGACAATGCTACTCCCCTTCGTGTACGATGCGCTACTACCGCTACGCTTCATCATTTTGTTCGGTTTCGCAATACGCATACTTCCGGTTTCGCCTTTTATTTTACTATGAAAATACAAAGTCACGATTATTAACGCGGAAATTTAGGGCTACATAAATTTTATTATCATGTAATTTAATAGAATCAATTATGTAATTATATTTATTTGTAATTTTCAACTGCTTACAAACATTATTTATATATATATATATATATATATATATATATATATATATTAACTCTTATATTAATAATTAATATATATAAACTAAATATATATTCAGTATATCCTTGTTAAATGATATTTGTTGCAACAAGAATTTTTCCGATATTTTATTCTCTTATTATATTAACGTCTCATCTCATCTCATATATTATCATTTGTTTTTTAAAGAAATCTATGGAGAATATTTATATATACTTGTTTTAAATATGTCTTTAATATTAAACTTGTCTTTAATATTAAAAGTTAAAGTATAATATATTAATGTCCTCCGAGAGAAAAATGCGATTTTTATCGCAATTGAAAATATTAAATGATTAATATTAAAGTGGTATAACACAAGAAAATACTTTTCACTTTTCTCTACTTTTCCTCAATGAGAAATTTGAATAGCAATAAATAGATCAATATACGTCTCTAAGTTACATTCTTCGGTATTACATAGGCGCAACATTCTCATAGATAATGGGAGTTGATTGACTTACACAACGGAGAATACACAGATTATTCTATAATCCATACTGCGTAATGCGTATTGCGGATTAATACCATGTGTGATGACTTAATTGATTCGAGTCAAATCCGATCATGACATAGTATTATATATCTATCAAGTAACCAACAGTTTCCAATATAATCTTCAACATAAACACGTAATAATCATAAAATATTAGCATAACCAAAGAAGTAAATATTCAAAAATAATTACTATATTCTTATATCACATTCTTATTCACATATCAACTAGGAAAATAATAGACAATATTGATAAAAATGTCAGTTTATTTCTCCGATTTCTTAAATCTTATTATTTGATAAGAATGATTCAAGATAATTCAATATTAGCCGGTGATAATAAAATTTTGAAGAATACATGTTATTCTCCATGTTTGCTCCACTGAGAATCACTGTCGGAACTGTGCACTCGATAAGGAGGAAATTCAAACAGCGAGGAATTTGAAAAGTGCGATTCTCTCCGTGCGTCGAGGATGCATTTTAGGAGGCATCGAAATAGGTTTAATGACGAAGCTCAAGGACAAGTAACAAACTCTACGGGCCACAAAGTGGGCGTATTGTCCTACTGTGATACACGATTCACGTACCACTACTCTTTCTTTAAGCTCATTGTCGAGAGCCCCCATACAATAAGTCAAGCCGACGAATCGCGAGAGTAAAGCCAATCATCAAGCCTACGTCGCTCATTTAAGCGAGGATTCCACGCTAATAATCCTTTAATGAGGACAAGATGTTGTACGATGGGAACAAATATATTCCTCACGTTCTTAGGAGCGCGATTTTTTTCAAAAAGCAAATTAAATATCTTCGATGATTTCAAAACGTGTGATCTTTAAGCAAACTGCAAATTTAGCAGAAAAATATAAATTGCACATAATGAAAATAAAGAAAAATTGTGTTAAAATCTTGCTAAAGTAAGAGAAAATTTTAATCAATATTAGAAAGATATATATATATACCAAATTGATGCGTATAAATGCTATCGCATATAATCAAAATGAATTATATTAATTTTGGGAAAATGTTGGATGTCATTTTCAAATTCAATTTATCAAAAGCAACCGTATAATAAGGATCAAAGTAACCATAATGTAATATTTTGGCATCGCGTCTGTTCGATATGAAACAGATGGAACGACCGGTGAGCTGCAGTCATGGCGTTAATTGCTGATCAAAGGGTCAGATTATGCAACGAATGTGCTTCATCTGCGCTCTCTGACCGATGCATCTCTCTAACTATGGTCGATCCAATCTTCGACCGATTTCACGTTACGCCGAACAAAGTACTCGTCACATGGTCAAAACGATATTTCAGCATTATCAAAGCATCAAAACAAAGTTGTGCAATCTCTTCTATGGCTTTCTAGCTTGTTCGCAGAGTCCCCGAAAAAATACAAAAATCATTGTTAAAATTATCATTCTTAAGTATCTACTTTTCAGAGCAATCCAGATTGGAATTCTGAGATAATATTTTTATATCAATCAACTATTCACTTATTGAGTTATCTTCCGTTTCTTTCTGTAATTAGGATAATTTTCATAAAAATTTGATTCTTGTCATTCGTTAATACGTTCAGAAGAAGTGAATACATACATGGTATCTTCATTATTATATGAATGTGAATTCATTTTCCTTTATGAGAATGAAGAAAGGAATTTCTCCAAGAGTATTCTAATTCAATTTCCGGGGAAAATTCGTAGCATCATTGAGTAATCGCGATTAACAATTATTTCGTCTGACGGTCTGACGCACAAGTCTGGTCGTATCGATATAACGGCACATAACGGTGCAACTTGAATATTTGACATTTGAAACTACCGTGCCTGTCATGAGCAGAAGCTCGTGGCACCGAAGGCAGAACTTCATGCTTGTTTTAACTTGATTCGTCAATCGCACGAGCTTGACGAGTCCTTGAGTTCGTGATCCCGTCCCCCCCCCTCTCTCTCTCTCTCTCTCTCTCTCTCTCTCTCCAGAGATTGAAAATGACAGAGGATCAGTTAGGCCTCTGTTATCTTTAACATTTACATGCCACAGTAGCTCGATTATAAATTCGTAGGATTTATCATTTTCAATAAGTACACTCGCATTCGCTCAAGCATATTGTAAAGGAATAAACGTAATTATTATATGTTGCATTCCTGTGGAAATCTTCTTGTTAATATCAATTTGGTCTAACTAATCGGTACGTAAGTTTATAATATCAACAATATTAGTTCGGTAAATTATTCCAAGTGGCAAAAGTTTAAAATTTAAAGAGAGAGAAAAGGCATTGGTATAGGGAATGTGAATGTGAAAGCGCGGTTGAGCTGTCGCCATCGATGGCGCTGGTAGCAAAGCGACGGTACCAAAATGGTCGTGTCGGCATCGGTTCTTGCAGCGCAATAACGGGCGCTCTCTCAGCGAGAACGTCCGTATTTCGTACTCCAGGACTTTTCCTCTCCGGCCATTTATACCCGGCGTCGAGACTCGCGTCGCGTCTCGCGTCGAGGTAAACCAGAAACCGAAGCGAGGGAAATTCAGAGGTGTGACGAGGGCCGTCCCTACCTCGAGCGCCATTATTGCGAGTACCGGCTTGTGTACCGCGGGATGGTGTTGGTAGATCGGCTGTATGCGGGACGGGAAATCTAGAGGAGCTGAAGATATGGCCGTGACCGCGCGGAATGCCTGGAATGTAGCCCGTCACGCTGCACCGGCGCAAAGCCACGGCGCGATCCATCGCCCTTTCGGTCCCCCCTTCCCATTCGATTCCGGTGTCCCTCGTCTTTTTGCCGAAGCCTCTGACGCAAACAGCGAATCAAGCTGAACTCCAATGAACTGGAGTATCTCTCCAAAATCATACTTTTTCTTCTTTTTTTTTTTTTTTTTTTTCAAATCTGCGTAACGTTCCATCGACGTGCGACATTTGGTCTACAAGTCAATCTCTCTTTTTGGCACGCGACCTCATCTTAAGAATTTCCATTGGCGAACGGAAATCTTGCATTTGCGACTTCACAGAAAGCATAAAGAATGTCGAGATTCGCGATGATTTACGCGATAGCGGCAGTACTACGATCATCGCCGATCGATTAAGTGAGTCCAAATGTAAATGCGGTGAAGAGGGTCAGTGCCTGCTCGAGTCAACGTCCAGGATAGGGCAGAGCGGAGAGGAAGAAAGAAGAGTCGCCGTGATGATTTCATCGCGCTTAAATTCCACCTCGGGGCGGAAATCTCAGGGCCGTATTTTCGATTCTCGGCCACGGGGGAAGAGCGGGAGGTCGAAGCCAAGGAATCCAGCTACGATCCCACGTCCAGGCCCTCAGCGACGATAAATTTTCCTCTATGACACGATCCTTTGGTCTGTCGTGAGCACTGCCGAAACGTTTTTCTTCACGTGAAACATGACGTTTATAGCGGGAGCGTGTTCTTTCCCGCGATAAATTAGTCCTCAAATTTTCCCACGTTGTAGAACACCGCGCGCTGAATCACGCTACTTCATTGATGATATCTTCCGTTTTGCGTCTTGACGCTTGGTGCTCATGCATGCATACGCGTCCAATGAGAATAGCAGAGTTAATGAAAGGAGTTAAATAGAGTTACTGAATGCATGAATCTTATCGTGTATCACACTTTAAATGCAACGACTGAATAACCTGTTTGCGTCATTAGTAGCGAATATGCAAATTCGTCCCTTTCAAAAAGATAAAAAAGAAATTATTTAATTGACTAATAACGTAGATCTACATCTCAATTTTAAATACCTCAAACTCATTCTTTCCGAGCAAATATAAAAACAGAGGAGTATCGCTCACTCTTTTTACTTTAAAAAAAAAAAAATTCTATATACATTTTGTTACATGGGCAGCAGTGAAAGAACTCATTGCGTAAGTAAATGGCGATTCATATGCGCCTAGCGAAGCGGCGGAAGAGAGCGTTCGGATATGACTTATCGGGTTACGGAGCAGTCGTGCGTCCGATCCGCAATTATAGCTCGAGTCATCGTCTTGCCCCGCGTGCAAACGTAATTGAAATATCTCGTACCTAGTGGGATCATTCGACCTGACCTCAAACCGCAAACCATGAAATTATTCGAGCGAGCGTTTACCGCGCGTTTTAATCTAAAAGCTCGCCCGCCTGTTGTCCTGCAGCATCCGAGCGCGTATCATTAAAACGCATTACTCCCCCTGCATTATGAGTTCTTTCGACTTTGCCTTTCGACATACCGAAATGACGCGATCTGAGCGTTATGCCTCCGCCGAGACAATCGGCTTCCGCAACGTGGCAACGCGCGGCGCGAGAGCCCGCGCAAATCAATATAACATCATTGGAAAATACAGCGCGATGTGCGCGTTCGGCTTTGCAATCGTATCTCTCGTTTTTTTTTTTTTTTTTGCATGTTCATCACTCGTACGCGGCCGGGGATTTCGTCGAAAGACCGTATTTCCCACTTTAGAACGAAAACCGAGTCGAGATCGACAAGAATTTCCGCGCCGCTTGCAACAATGTCACATCGTAACAATGTCACATGAGGATGCATAATAATGCATAAAGCAGGCGCTCTATACACGGGCGAAGTATGCGAGCTAAGAATCCGAGATGTAGGTACCCTCAACGACGCGATACGATTGAATATCCTTCCCGACGAGCTACGGTTTCGCCCGTGAGCCGCACACGGTGCTCACGGTGAAAGGAAAAGTTAGACGGACGAGACGTTAATCGCTACTCTCGTCCGTCTCTGCGCGCGTACAATACTTCTCTTTAGACCCTTAGCCTCTCGTCGGTCGACCGGTGTGCATTAATACGCATCGCGTCGTGGCTTTCAACGGTGAGCTTTCGGGAAGAAGGGAGGGATAGCGTCCCTTCGCACCCACGCCGACCTTTTCCCCATTTCTGGCTGTACGTCTGCGTGACCGCTCGTAATGCACGCGCGCACGTGCACACTCGTGCACGATCCATGCATCTGCATCTGGATCTCGCGCACAAACGTACGGACGCCATGCAGCCAGGGAGCTTTCTAAACGCGCACATACGAGTGAGACCGAGTCTCGGAGCTTGCGGCTCCCCGCGAGTGCTTATTACACATTCAGTCGCCGCTTTTGCGCTGCGGCAACGCGCCGTCTGCTCTTCAAGCGGACCGCACGTTTCTCCTCGGCCACTGGCGGAAATCCGGAAAAATCTAATTGGCTTGACATACAACGAAAATTATTTCTATATACAACATAAATTTCCTTGGATCTGAATTAAAGTTTACATATATAATGTCGCTCTTACACTGAGAAAAAAATGCTATTGAATCAACAGCATTAGTCTAATTGGAAATAATTTTCTTAATTCAATGACTTAATTATTAATGAAACGAAGATCTTGATTATTAAAACAAGAGTATGATATACTGTTTCATTAATAATTGTCATTGAATTAACAAAATTATTTCCAATTAGACTATTGATTCAACAGCTTTTTTTTCTCAGTGTATATACAATATACTTTTCTCTTTTACTTTCTGAGAGTTATTCAATTAATTAAAGTATCTTAAACAATTCCTAGGATAATTTTTTCTAAAAAAAATCAATTACTTAGGCTAATTTCTTGTGCAAGGCATGAAGACAAATTCATATAAACATGCATAATTAAGCTAAAAGCAATGAATCTCAAGCGGATTACGACAGTAATGTTATGAAAGAGATAGCAAAATGCTATGTTTACAACATAAAATTTGTGTCAGAATTTGAATTTTCCCGTTTCTGCTCGTAGGCAGAAGAATTGAATACCATCGTTGGCAATGCTTTCCGCATGGCGTACGTGGCGCAGCTTCAGCGCCAACCGATCCTCCAGGATGTAATCTCATCGCGATCGACGCCATCTTATTACAAGGACAAGCAGGAGCATCGAACGTCGTGGGTATGTTTTTAATATATAACAGATGTAATTGACTTGAATGAATGAACGAAAAAAATATATGACTTTGTGCGAAACATAAAAGAATTGTTACCGGCGGACCATTTCCTAACAGAAAGAGCACAATGTGTATAGTTTAAGGTGCTAACGAAATCGTTTATTTTTGTCGCTGTCATCCAGCCAGCTAATTAAGTAAAACTTTACAAGCTGGTTAGATATCGTACCATCTGCTAGTTTTCTCACAAATACACCGTAGATTGCAATTAACTAGTTTTAGCAATTAGCGGACAGTTCTGAGATCTTCTTAAAGATTACGCTTGCCGAGTTGTATCGTAGCAATTTATTTTAGTAAAAGTAAATACAGGCATAGAAAGTGAAATACAGAGAACGTTTCAATTATTCAGAAACGTGCAGACAACATTACAATGTAATTACCGCGATCATTATAACTTCGTTATAACTTCGTTTGAAAGGCCTCCCGGCAAAATGGATCGAAATCACTCAGACTATTTATTCGAGTCGTGCGACTAAATAATTTTTTCCGCGATCTACGCGAGCACGATACTCCGGAGGTATTAGAGTAGATGCTGGCACGCTAGCAGATGGATATATACACACGTACGACGGAAAGGAAGTGGCTGGAGCAACTCGCGGAAGAGCCTCTTAAATATCCAAGACGCGCGAGACGAAAGGGACAACGACGACGACGACGACGACCATGTCCTCTCCCGACGTGGTCTCACGGGAGCCACCGACTCCAGTAGGTGTCCCGTTTACGAGCCGTGTTAATTATAAATTCGACCCGAGTCTCTCGCTTACCGCCTCGCGTCGCGTCGCCTCGTGTCGCCTCGTGTTTCCAAGTAAACGGTCAGTCCGCCGCGGTCCGCCCGATGGTCCTCGCCGCAAAATCACCTTCGAACTGCTCATCCGATTCTCAGCCGATCAAATATTCATCCGGGAGAATCTCGAAGAGATCGGATGGCGACCGAAACTGTTCCAGCGGTTTTGCTTAATCGACCATTTGCGCTCGAGACGATGATCGCGCGTCGGAGGAGATAACTCTTTTAAGTACACGCTATCGCAAAGAGGGATATAATTTTGGCAATGACCGCTTTGTGTTTCGTTTGCAGAACAAATCGCTGCCCCCCGGAGACGACGCGATAGCCGCGGGCGCTTGCAGGAGTCCGTCGTCGAACTCGTGGCTGAAAAGTCGGACGTCGCCCACCTCCAGGCCTGGAAGGGGTTCGTCCGCAACGGATATGAACGTGCAGCTCGGCAGCGCCGGCTCGCCCACGCTGCGACTCGCCAGCGTAAAGGTGATTTCATACAAGTGTAATAAATCCGCCGTGAACACGGCCGGCTTAGTGCACATGTACATATCGCACCCGATGATATATTACGCGAAAGTGAACTACTAGTCCGTCCAGAATTTAGAATGAGTCAACAAAGCTACGCGATGCGTCTCGTCTCTGATGTCACGTCAAGTTTTGATTCGTATTTTTCTCGTTTTCCGCGGATCGAATATTTATTTCGGGTGCGAGTGCGATTGCCCCGTATTTGAACGACAAATCCAAATGATTCCAGGCTCCGAACACGATCCCGGGTCTGCGACCGTCGTTCACGAATGTTCTCGGTCCCATAACGAACGCGGACGAGCCGAAGAGCATATCGCAGCAGAGCACGCCGAGCAGCGATGAGAGCAACTCACCGACAGAGTTAAACTCGTACAAGAGGCTAACGGACAAGCCGCCGCTGATAAAGCGGCTGGCGATGGGTTTGACAGGTGGACGCGACGTTCTTGGGCTGAACGGTGAGGATGACAGCTGCCCGCTCGTCAGCGGTAGCAGCACCCCGGTCAGCCCATCGAACAGGCCCCATTCCGGGGGCTACATAAACGAGGCGATCATCGACTCGGAGGGTACGAGGCCGTCATACAACAAGATCCCGCCGTCCGAGAGTCTCGACAACACCATCAACGCGTCCATCACCAACGCGAAGAATTTCAATATCGAGAACAACAGGTAAGCCGATTCTTCTCGTCTCCTCTCTGCGTCTCTTCTCTTCCTCCTTCCCTCGCGCTCGCCTTTCCGGAAGTAGCGGAGAGATCGGTACGAATCGTGAACGAACGAGATAGCTCCTTCATTTTCAGGATAGGGCACAATTGCCCGGACTCGGGCACGGAGGCGGAATTCAAGTCGAAAAGAAGATCGCAAATTAGCACGTCGAGCAGCTCGGTACCCGCTGACGGAAGCACTCATGGCTCCACGCCAACCCCGCCGCCTTTACCCGAGAGAACAGACAGCCTGAATAATCGAAGCGAGGAGGCTGAGCTACGCAAAGCGCCCTGGTTTCAGGCTGGAATACCCAGGTTGGTCTCCGCGACATTACTACACGACGAAATAATACACACACACACACACACACACACACACACACACACACACACACACACACACACACACATCCATTCCTCCTTCCTTCTTGACGCTCCGAAATAGCACGTCGCTTCTGGCTAATTTTAAATATTCTTCGGGTGATCCAGTTCACAATCCAGTCTCGATGGTTGTTTTTTTATATATCGGGATACGCAAATCCGATCGTTTTTTCTTTTTCGTTTCGTCTCTCAAGAAAAGACGTCCATTTATCATTAATGACACCACTGTGATTTCAGAGAGATAACGCTCGAGGTATTGAGTCAAGAGCCGGAAGGAGCTTTCATGGTGCGAGAGAGTACCAGCAAACCCGGATGTTACGCCCTCTCCCTCCGTGTGCCCCGCGAATTCCAGCCGAGCGGGATAGCCCATTATCTCATAATGCGTACAAACAAAGGTTACAAAATCAAAGTAAGTCTCCCTTTCATTCTTTGGCTACTCTTTACTGTATCGAGCATCAAAGTAGTCGTAAACCGAGTACGCGAAAGTCAAAGCGAATCTCCCGTCGGCCAGACGGCATCCGTTTTTCCGCCAAGAGACTAAAAGCAAAAACTAAAATCCGCATGGATCGTAACCTGCTTGATGTTTCTCTTCAAGAATGATAGCTGTTTGTTTTAACAACGCGATATGTCCGATGTCCCTAGATAGACAAATTTATCGAAAACAGATTTTGCAAAACATCTGCTATAAATTTTATAGCCACAAAAAAATTTTATAGATCAACAAAAATATCACCAACATGTGTGAAATATGAAATATGACAGATTAACTGCAGAACCGAGAGCTACATTTTATAATTCTTTAAATAATACATTTCGTTGAAATAATTACATAATTCTGTTCAATTTTTGCTAGTAATCCGTTATTATTGTGTAATTTTTTATTATGTAATTTTTTATATGTCGATGAAATCTGCTATGAATACGAATTTAACGCGTATGTAGCAGATATCAATTTGCTTATGTAGAATTTGTCAACAAATTGCTAGCGTCTCACTAATATTTTGCTTATCGAATCTTTGCATTCATACGAAAATAGAGGATACTCGATACAAGATACTTTTACAAGGATAAAATTCTTTTTAAGGCTCGAAATAATACTCTCAGTAGAAAATCCTTTATACATGTGTGTGTG
The DNA here is from genome assembly GCF_055798465.1 of Pogonomyrmex barbatus. Lineage (NCBI taxonomy): Eukaryota > Metazoa > Arthropoda > Insecta > Hymenoptera > Formicidae > Pogonomyrmex > Pogonomyrmex barbatus. Next base: position 11,760,425 of record NW_028297149.1, read on the forward strand.
TGTGTGTGTGTGTGTGTATACACACACACACACACACACACATATACGCAGTTAATATTGAAATAAGCTACACGGGATGCTAATACGCGAAGGGCTGAAGCTTTTAGTAGCCCGAACATTATACTCGGGATACCACGTTGGTGCAAAGCTACCCGAGCATTTAGCCATTCGGATACGTGTATTTAAATGGTCGAACTTCCCCCTCATAGGAGGATAGATTAAATGAGTCCGTAGACTTTGATAATCTCCAAAACCAGTATAAATGAGTTTTGTTGGATATGCCGCGGATGCCGTAGGGAAATCAAAACTCCGCTTTCTCGCACTCACCCTCTCTCTTTCTCTGTTTCTCCCTACAACAATACGAAATTGCATCGTTCTGTAACAAGCACTGCGCCCAGATTCGAGTGAATACCGCGTGCGATAACCCTGATACGCGAAGCTCCTGTCAGCATACACGTGTGTATGATACATTTAATATCATCTCGTTAATGTGGCCATGTGTGTTTCGCTGCATGACTGGAAAACGCGAAGAAAGATCTCCGGCCGACTAATATCGCATTTCATTGTCCTGGCAACGCGTTACAACAATGCATTGTAACATAATCATGTATATATAATATTGAATAATACAACGTACGCATAACAACGGAAACAATAAACTTACATTATTATCGCACATATTTCATATCAAGCGAGTTTTTCGATTTGGAATAAAATTTTGAGCTCCGTCGAAATATTTTATTGGACCGTAAATAAATTATTTCAAGCTTTATCGACATTGTCAGATATTTTCATTAAAATATATCTTTACAAACTTATGTTTGAAAATATTATATTTGATCGCCGTTGCAAAATATATGGCGCTTAAAAATTTTGTTTTTATTTTTGTAAACTGAATAAAAACCGTGACATTTTAACAACGTTCGCAATTCTAAGAGAAAAAAAACCTATTACGAGCAGACAGAACCGGGAACATTTTTTGAAAAATATTAAATTTAACATACAAACGGAATTAAAATTCCATGATAAGATAGGATCTTCGACATCTAATAATCTTTTTACTTCTGAATTTATGTAAATTCAAAAGCAATTGCTTTTATCGCCAACCGCATGCTATTATTTTTAACGGGGGGTTTTGACACGTAACAGTCCAAAGCCAGAAGTACAGAAATACATTTTCCCTTTAATAAATCAGTAATCAAATTAATTAATTAATTTTATGCCGATTAAGTTAGATTTAAAATTAATTAATATCGATACCGATAATATTATGAACGAGAGGAAACGTCAAAATCAATAATGTTTCAGGGCTTCACAAAAGAGTTCACGACGCTCACCGCGCTAATCACTCATCATTCGGTCATGCCGGAATTATTGCCATGCCCGTTGTCGCTGAGCCGATATAATCCGAGCTTCGTCAAGACTGACTCCAGCAAGGATTTCGCAGATATCGATTCGGATTCCGATTACAATACCCTGGCGGATTTTCGCAAAATGATGGCCGATCTGAATGTCTAGAAATCTAATGTCTAGAGATCGTCGAATCTAGTTGGGAAACGAGGACGCTTTTCTACGAATTCGCGGTTCGTCGATTCACGTGAAGCCAATTGGAAAGTAATGCAAGACACCGGATATACCTGGATCACAATGCCATCGTGGAAAGCCGACGTTATTTGCGATCGTCGTTCATGAGGAGATCTCGCCTGGAGTGATTGACACGATTAGTACATACTCTGGACGACGCTTAGAATTAAACAGATCTATGTTCCGGAAAGACTCGCACAGCCATCAGTGATATATACTCATAAGTCATTAATAAATGGTAAGAAACGTAGCGTAGATAATTTAATAACTGCTAGCGTTGTACGGACGTGACTGGAATAGAATGATGTCGATCGATCTTTTATATTACAGCACGCCTAGCGAAATGTTAGTTAACGTTAAGCTTGCTATAAAACGGGCGAAGCGAAACAATTGACGCCCTATCGGATCTTCAATCGGAATAAATTATTTTCGCAAAACGGAATATATATATATATATATATATATATATATATATTTAAGCGCACGTTATCATATTTTTGCGAGATTTTTTGTATTAAGCTTTCAAAATGAATCAGGCTTTATTATGGTTTGGATCGCTCTCGATAGTTGCAACGATACCAAACGTTTCGTATACATATAATATATTCTTGTTGTGAAATGCGTAATAATTGAATAATTAAGAAAATAAACGGAACGGATCGAGTCATCGCGGAAAAATAATTTTACATTTAAGCGATGTCAAATTAAAATATCACGTCAAAAAAGCGTAAAAAAGATATACGATTCAGAAGAAAATGTCGAAAGAAATATAAAAAATATATTTCTCCAGAAGAAAAATAACTTCTTTTTAGGAAATGTTATATTAAGATATTCTCATCTTTAGTTCCTCGATTACAGCTTCACGGCGACCGAAAGTAATCTAATAATTTTTATTCAATTGAAGCGATCATAATATTTTTAATATTTTTTTATAAGTTGAGCAACGTGTTACCATCATCATACATTATGTATATCATATTGATCTTTGATAAAAATGAGAAGGCTGTCTAATAGGCAAATGCAACCGCCTCCTCCGCTTTATAACTTTATAGTTAATCAAAAATCCTTGATAAAATATGAAAGTACTAAAACGCGTCGCATATTCTGTACCTCGAAACGAAAAAAAAAAAAGATTTAGCTATGTGAGTTGAATCGCTTAAAAAACGTTTGGACCTGGGAGCAAAATCAGAACATAATAGATTCATTAAGGAATCTGCATGTCAGAATTAGGTTGCTTTGTTATCATTTAATCGTATTCCCGATAGTATATTGCAATCCGATGATATATCGGAGACCAAAACTAAAACAACGTTCACCAAAATTGTATTAAAAAATAAAACAATTTATTTCCGTTTACTATTGAAAACAGAATAAACAATATGTATATTGCAACAATATATGTATGTATTTTAATATATTTTATACCATTTGAAATATATGTCATATGTTTCAACTAGTATTTTGTAAAAAATATATCAAAATATACATCACAATCATACATCAAAATTGTTTATTTCGTTTTCAATATTAAACGAGAATAAAATAAACAAGAAAAAGAAAAATTTTCTGATTTACTTCTCTTTCACAATGAATAAAGTAAAAAATTATTGAAAGATATTTTGTTAATGTAATGAAATCAAGATGCATTTTTAATGAAAGTAAACTTATAAAATGAGATAATATATGTAAAAGCGAATAAAATATTTTTCTTTTTTGTCACCTGATTGCAATATTAATGTACATGTGTTTATATGTATATATGTTATCATTATTCTCAACGTTCATATTTCCATACGTATATTTAATTATTAAACGTGAGAAAGGATTAATAAACAACATGGAATCTTGAAAATTACGTTACGCGTTACGCCTAAGAGAACATAGAAATTCCTCTATATTTCGACTTGGCGAATTACTGCAATAGGCGATAATTTAGTTTCTCAGCTATCCTAGTCTTGTACAGAAATTTTGCATAGTTACAATGATGAAAATGATGCGATTATGCGTAAATAATTATCGTATTTAAATGATTCTCAGCGGTGACCGGACTTTAAATTAGATGACACTTTTTGTAGATGTCGAAACTTTTCCATAACTGAATATATCAATTTCTTGACTACAAACTACTAATTATACATCAAAGTTTATAACTGCCAGTATTCTTATATTTCTTATCAAAGTCATTCATAACAGAAAAATATTTCATGGAAGCAAGGATTTTAATGAAGTAGAAATATACAAAAATGTAAAGACGAGATGTCGTGTACATTTTTGTAGTTAAATAATAAATACACTAAATTCATAATTTGATTTTAATCCTTGAGCAATTGAAATATATGAAAATATAAACCAATATATTTTGACAAGGTTCATATTCAGATTCATATCTGCTAACGCATTGTGCTGGGAGAAAGTAGAATGATGCATATGATGCATTGAAATCGTATATATGATATGTATAATAGATTTGTGCGAATATAAATCGCTGAATCTTTCTGCTATTACAATGTGTTCCTGTAACGCTTTAATGATAACATGGAATTGTTAAGTTATTACAATAACAAAAGGAAACTTTCTTAAAAATATTGTATCTGTAAAATTTCATCGCATTCACCAAATCATTTTTTAAGCTCATGTCTCCACAATTGCATAAAAAAAGTAATGTGTCTTATATCGTTAATCTTACGCACGCAATGTACGCATGCGTGATTCGATGAATCGTGCAAGTTTAAAATAGTCCTTTTGGAATATAAAGTTAAAATAACGAAAAAACTGAAGGAAAAAGTATTTGTATTACGAAAACAATTAATACGTGCTAAGAACGGAGCATAATTAACTGTTGTAATGTACGCTACACATGACATTAATCACTGCTTGAGGTTTGTAATGTTTTATGAATTTATTATCGCGATGCGTTGTATAATGTCAAGAGAAATTATTTATTACAAAATAAATATAATACAAAGTATACATATATTTCTTACAGTTACATAGTATTCTAAAACATTTACAATTAACAAAAATCAATGGCTTATTGAAATAACCGAATAAAAATCGAAATATGTTCAATCGTATCAGATAAAGAGATACGAGAATATGTCACTTCAACTATCTTCAGCCACGACGTTCTTTTCCCTTTCTGACGTAAACGGTACGGTTCCTTTCTTGGAATGATAACGTCTATTAGCTTCCCTGTTAGAGATAAAACATTTTAAAACATCGTTCAAAAATACGAGTGTGTAGCAAAATATGAATATTGCGATTTATCTACACTTACTTGCGTTTACTTTTCTCACGAATTGTTCGTAATTCAGCTCGTGCATTGTATATATGTTTCGGTACTTGTCTATGACGCGCGATTCGCCGAATTTCTGGATGTGCCGCGTACTTCTCTTTCAAAGTATGGTTGACTTGCAGTGCATTTCTTTCTCTGGGTTTCAGCTGTTAAAAAGAATAGAGTAAGGATATAGTTACATAATTAGTTTATGCTGCGTGTGAATTTATGAAAATTGTGATATTTATTTATGATCTTTTATACTTACAACGCCAAGTTTTTCCGATGCTTTAGACTTCCATATACGTAGATTCATTTCATCACTACCGCTAATTACATATTTATTATCAAGTGACCATCCTACACAGGTAAGTCTGTGCATGCGTCTTGTGTGGTACACTTCTCGCGAGTGGCCTTTGTTCGCTTCGAAAATACGTATTGATTTATCATAACTACCTGAAACAAATTCTCTTCCTGTCGGTGAGTAATCCACATCTATCACTGCTTCCACGTGATCCATATGTACGTTAACTGGCGTTTTCAGCTTACGAATATCATAAGTATATAAACTGAAATAAATATATTTAGAACATATGGAAAAATTGTATAAAGCTAGAGGTCATTTTTATTATATCTCACTTGTAATCTTCATTTGCACATGTAAAAACGAAAGCTTCCATAGGATTCCAAGAAAGCTTGTTGCTTCGTAATTTCATTACTATTCTTCTTAAAGGTCCTGTCTCTCTAGTATCATATAAAATTATGCTACGATCACTAGCACAAGAAGCTGAAAATTAAAATTAAGATAAAATAGTATAAGATCAAACAATAAATATTTTTGAGACATTTAATATCTTATGTATCAAAATAAGATATAAAATATTTTTAATTTAATAGTTTTCAAGTACAACTTCAGAATAATCTTTTGTAAAGAAAAACTACATCAATTAGTATATCTAAAATATGGCGCTTCATTAAAAAAAAAACACAATTGCATTTTCAAATAGCACCCATATAAAATGCATGAAAATAATATCAAACATTTAAAATCATTTAATTTTATCTTACAATATATTTCTCTATCTTCAATTGTTTTAAAGACTACTCAATTATACGACATTATATGATATACGATATTATTAAACGTCATACCTAAAAGATCTGTCTGTACAGGATTAAATTTTACATCAAGTAAACTATCTACACCCCACTTGAATGTACGAAGTGGTTCATTACGAGTTTCCTGCCACATATGACAGAGTCCTTCTCCACACGTAACAAATATTGGTTTGGTCCGATGATGAGTTATACTAGTTAATACCATCTGTAAATAAAAAGAGAAATTACTTAGAATTTCTAGATATTTTTATATTTATTAAAACTAAAAAACTATATACAAGAGCTACATACTTTGCTAACAATAGTATTTATGGGCTCCTCCTCATCATCAGAGATAGCATCCCAGGTCTTAATTGTCTTGTCATCACCAATAGTGATAAAATGTTTTCCATCCAATGCATACACAATACCGCGAACTATGCCGTTGTGAGCCAGAAAAGCGCGTGTGCAGGTTCCCTGGCTCAGACTCCATATTCTCACCTCGCCATCATAAGCACCGCTCAAAAGAGTAGATAGCTGAGATGGATGTTTACATATGCAGGACACTGCATCTTTGTGGCCTTCCAGACTACCCAAAAACGGTTTTGCAAATACCTTCTCTAGTTTAACGGCATTTAACGCTTTCGTATATTCCCTTGCCGCTTGAAAGGGATGTAAGACGGGGTCAAAATTCCGAGGGACTGCAAATAGCAAAACAGTATCCGATCAGTTGTATTTCACGCGATTAGGTTAGAATCACATCGCAATCTATGTGGATTTACTTTTGTGAATATCTCGTTTGGTCTCTCGTAAGTATTCGTCAGGATTTCTACTTAGTACTTTAACCTTCATCCTGAAAACAAATTATTGTGCACACTTTGTCAAAAGATACATAAAAAAAAAATTATTTTTCTGATATATGATCCAATTTCGTTCCACGTGTATCAAGAATAAACTGAAAAATAATACTAGAATATGCGCAAGCGCTAAAATCATAAATTTAGTTCAAATAGCTACTGAACTATAGGAAGTTTTTCGATTGGCTGTCCAAATAGTGTATTTTATGAAACTCTATAATTTTCCTAGTTAACGCCTATCATATGACAATACGTCCGGAATATTTCTTGTCAAAAACTCCCTATAAATAAATAAATATATATATATATATATATATATATATATAATGAAGACAAATGAATATACATCAAAATTTTGCATAATTGCTCTTTAAAAAAAATATGCAATTTGTATATTGTATATTTTTTTTATCTATAATAGGAAAAATTATATACAAAAAATCATATATAAAATCATATCTAAAATTTCGTTAAAAAAATAGATTTTCAAATAGGACTATCACACATCTCTCTTTAAAACTCCTAAACTTTTATCCGAAATGTTTTTTGTATAAGTTTAAGAGATATACAACTGTTTATTAAAATAGAATAATTCTGGAATAATTTCATGTATTTAAATATAAAAATTTTACTATAAAACAATCACTTCTTTTGCTGCAAATTTCGTTATTACATTACAATTGACATATAACAAATAATTTTCGCTATTATCATAAAAAATGCTTTTTTTACACAATCTATATACTATATGTGATTAAACAAATTCATAATTAGAATAAAATTTTATTATATTGTAATGACAAAATTATTTTTACGCTTTAGTCAAGTATAATGTTACAAAGGAATAGAATTTCGTTTCATAAGAAAATAATCTCAATTTGCACGTCTAATAATAGACTCAAGAAACAAATTCATATAAACGATATTTTTAATAATAAATACACTTTTTAGATTTGCATATTTATTCATATAACTGAACATAAAATATTTTGCTTTGATGTTAATTACCCATTAACCATTTTCAAGGAAGATTTTATCGTAATAGATAAAAATCGAGATTATTTTCTCATGGAAAATCATATATTTGATAACCGCTTTTGTAAATTTTTGTGTTACAATATTCTGTACTACACCACTATTGTAATTATTATTGTAAAATTATATGACTATGCAATACAATTTATCATATAATTATATCGCACGTAATTATATAATTATTACTATTAACAAAAAGATATAGAACAACAAATTCATGATGTGGGATAACTGTGTCTGCATTGTAATAAGTGTGGTAAGTGTGAATTGAGTGACTATATATCATCATATATTCCGATATGTGATATATAACTATATCATATTATTATAATGTTCAAACAAAGAACAAGTTAATATATCCAGTAGAATTACCATTATCGACACGTATGTATCTCAACTGTACATACAGTAGTAGCTGGCGACATGTTTAACATGCAATATTATAATAATTCAGAAGCACATTTCGCACAAACAGCATCGCGCTTTGCGCTTGTTACTTCGTTTTTTTTTTTTTATTTTTTTTATCTTTATATATGGAAAATCTGATATACTCGATAAAGTTCAATCTCTTGTGTTTTTGGTATACGAAAATGACTCTTAAAAAAAATTAATTAGTATAAGGGTCATTTTCGCTGGAATTTAATCTTTAGCAAAAGTAATAGCTTGTTATTAATCTCAAATTATAAGATTTATAAGATTTATTTAATAAACTTGATTAACCAATATTATAAATATTTAATAAATTTAGTAATGAAGACTAAATATTCTCTGCCTTTTAGTTTATTAATTAGTTTTAAATATAATACTTATCTAAAAAATTTGTTAAATTAATTTTATTTCACAATATGTAAAATATTAAACATTTCAGATCTTAATAATTAATATAATTATTTAATAACAAAAGTTAAGATTATTTTTATGCATCAGTAATACAAGAATCTGTGCCTCGGCGAAATTAATAATTATTATTGCGAATATATCAAGACATTAGTTCTGATTAATCACAAATTTAATTTTTATATAATCTTAAGTTTCGCTTTTTCTCTAATCTTTATTTTCAATCAACATTTCATATATATCAAGAATAATAAAAAGAAAGAAATCGGCGGTGTAAGATAAGTGCATATACATCGAATGAGTCTCATCAAAGCGACACACTATTTCTTATATATGTGTATATGTAAAAAAATAAATTTGTGTATGTAAAAGAGATTTATTTTCCTAATAAAAGTAAAATTTTTTCCATAAAAACAGATATATGTTAAATTAATGTTTTCTTTATTAATATTTTCTTTGTTAACAAAATATTAATTTTTTAAATTATTCTCTTAAAAAATATAATTATTTCTCATATTTATCTCATTATGAATATTTGTTTAAAAAAAAAAAAAACAATATTAGAGAATCTTTAAAAAAATAATTTTACTTTTTATTGAGAAAAAAATCTCATATTTTTTTTAATATTTGCCCACGCTTTATATATATGTATATATTATAATTATATAATGCACATAAATGGTGAAGAAAACGCACATACAATCTATAATAAAACTTATAAACAATTCATCGTATTTACTATTACATAACGAAGCAAACAAATAAAAATTGCACCAAGTTTTTTTACTTAGATTAGCTATGGAAAATTAATATTTTGCTATAATTTCACATAATTATATATCTTATGATTTAAATCTCGAAAAAATTAACAATATCAATAATAAATCATAAGTCAAATAATAAAAATTTAATTAATAACAGAATAGCGTCGGTTAAATTGTAAATATATCTTTTTTCTTATTGTAGTGTTTCTTTTAAAACAATCAAAATTGCCACAGATATGTAACGCTACATAAAATGATTATATATGTATTGTAAAAAAAGCTCTAAGAAAGCTTGAAACAAGTTTAATTTGAAAAATAATTAGTACACTGATCTTATTTAATAACTCTCTTGAAATATAATATTCGCAAGAAATCCAAAATTAAAATGTAGAATAATTTAATGAGAATTACGCAAAGCGTTTTTGGTTTCATACATTTTTATAAAAAATTTTTTAAGCATAATTTTCAAAAATTTTTAGATATAAAATAGATAAAAAATGAATATTATTTCCAAATTTTAAGACAATATTAATTCATTAATTTCATAATCTTTTTTTTTTTAAAGATAGAAACTTGAATAATAATCAAATTAAGTTAAAATTTAATTAATTGAAAAAGTAATATAGTCAATCTTTATTACTTTTATATAAATAATCTTTCATCATGTGTACTGTACTCCAAAAAAAAAAAAAGTAATTCATCACTCTATATATATATATAATATATATATATATATATATATATACACACATATATAGTGTTGAATTACTTTTTTTTTGGAGTACAGTACATGATAAAAGATCATTTATATAAAAGTGTATATATATATATATATATATATATAATATAGATCACTATTAAAAAAAAAGGATACTTCAACTACAAATTATCTATAGCCTTTTTGATAGAAGAAAAAACAATTTTGGTTTGTATACATATACACATATACACGCACGCATATATTTTTGCATTGCACATGTATTACATTGTATATGTATATATGTATATATGTATATTCTCCTGAGAAATTTATAAAATAGAACCAAGAGATGATACCTGTCTATATAAAAAGAAAAAAAAAATCTTCCACTAAAACTGGAATTGTTTTTATCGCTCTTTATTATTCCATAAAAATAGAAAAAAAGAGACGATTTCAAATTGCTATTGCAAATTGCAATGATTTTCTAAAAAGGATAACTGGATTCTCCTCTCTCGAGACGGCCCTCAAATCGTATTTCCATTATTCTTAATAGAATTTTGATAATTTTTAATGATAATTTAATTAATTAATAAAATTGATATTAATATTATCATATATTTTATAGAAGACAGAAAAATTAATACAGTCGATCAAAACTTGAATTTAGGATTTTTCTTCTGCTAGAGCGATACTCTTAATTGCTCGATCATATTACCACTTTCTCTAATAATTATTCCCGATCTTTTATCAATATGTAATTAACTCCTTACGATTCTTTATTTCTTATATTAGAATATATAACATTTTATATATTTATTATTAATAATAAAAATAAGAATTATCGTATGTAACGCGCTTATAGTATGATGATCTAACACAGATTAATAGTATAATAATTCATTATATAAACATCAGATTTTATTATAAATATAAGATGTTTTACATATTTTTCACATGTCATGTATAAAGAGGTAATTCTGTCCAAACAAATTTCAAAATAAGATATTATAGAGGATGCCGTCGTCGAGACAAGACAGTGAGATCTTGTTTTCCTTTCTGTTTTTAGAATATATAAATTCTATAAATATAGCGTCCTTCAAAAGGAACGTGATTTCTTTCTTAGCACATATATTTACACAATATATGTATAAACATATACTGTAATATGTTATTATTATCATCGCAGATTGTAACCTTATCGATCAGGTCAAGCACGATTAGCATTCTTTTCGAATGTATTATTCATCATATGCATATATGATATTGTATCATCAATAGATAATATATGAAATATACTGCGTATAATTAATAAGATAATATATTCCTCTTCTCGCACATACATCTGCTGAGTCATTGTTTATAAAACATTGACCACATTGATACATTAAGCTAAATTTTAACAGATCCCGTAAAAATAAATACTATCTTTTTCGTGAATCTGTTATCATCTTGTATCTATTTGTCTCTTCTTTACATTGAAAAGAGATAATAGATTTATTATAGAGATTAATCAAGATAATTATTAATTTGGAAATTATATTTATTTGTTTGACGTAAACGTCAAATATGAATTATATTATGCCTGATTTTTCCATGAACGTACAATTATCTAATGTTATCTAACCAAATGCTGTAACTAAAATATTATTTCAACGATCAAAAATTGATGTATTCAACGCGATTAATTAATTTCAAAATCTCATCCATTCCATAATCTACCAAATTGTTGAAAATTACAATTTCTACAAATTGTCATTTTTTTATGAGATTATTAAAACCATTCAAGAAGAGGCTTATAATCGCACGCCTGCGTGTTTTATATGTATATTCTTCAGCCTTTGTGAATTGAAGGAATTTTACTTACCCTCAATCAATATTAATTAAAAGAAATAAAATTGGAAATTAATTTTGACATGTAAAAATACATGTTTTCTAAGAAATAAGAAAAAAAAACAGAGTTAAACAAAAAGAAGAAAGGAAAAGAGATTAGCATTCTATCATTTATTCTTGGAGGTAGTGGTGATGATGGTATCTTTCTCACCTCCATTAGACCAATGCTTCTCCTGCTCACGCAGCTCAAATTCCCATCGCAATTCTAGCTCGCGCATATCATTTGCTATACCTGCTTCGTATGTATCCTCCTGCATATACATTGTTTTTTGCTTTCAAATGATCTTTTATTAAATGATCTTTTTAAAATATAATCTTCTTGATTATATGGAGATGTGACTTATGAAATAAATTACAAAATAAAATGGCATAATTTACCTCCTCAGTTTTGTAATCCGTACTATATTCTTGATTTGATAACCAATCATTAGAAGACTGCTGGATCCAAGCATCAGTATTACTACTGTATGGATTGCTCCAATTTCGTACATCTCTTTCTCTTTCTCTGATACCTGCTTCAATCATTCGTAATTCCTGTGTCAATCTCTCACCCGTTGTGACAAAAGTAGTAGCTCCTTGCGTAGCCAGCTAAATACATATACAAGATGTGAATTAAATCGAATTTCAGAATTTTAAATATGATAAATTACCTTTAAGTCATTGATCTTCTTTTCTAGATGTCTAAGTTGTTGCTTAACCTTTTGCGACTCCAGAATAAAACTATAAATTAAATATAACCATTCTGACGTCAAATACAATATGTAATAAAAAAATAAGACATTTCTATTTAAAAATTTTAATGTATTTTTGACGTGACATCATTATCCAAGCTTTAAATGAATAATACAAGTTTTTAATAAATAGAAAAAAAATTAAATAAATAAAAAATAAAAATGTATATTATATCGCTTACTCTTTTGACATATACTCCGACCTCGGAAATTGTGACAATGATTCTGGTGTGATGACATTGCAGCCAAGAGCGATGTAATTATCACTGATGAAATTGCTATCACTTTCACCACTACCAAGATTCGTTGGTGTCACTGACTGTATTTCATTCATACCAACCGCTGTATATGCTGGAATTTAATATTAATTTGATAATTATATCAATGTATAAAATTTCTTATATTTTATATAGAAGAAAAGTCTTTGCTTAAATAAATTCTTAAAATTTTTAGAACATTATATGTGTATGTATTTTATATATATATATATATATATATGTGCACCCGCACCCGCACCCGCACCCGCACTCGCACCCGCACCCGCACCCGCACCCGCACGCACGCATGCACGCACGCACATAATACAATATTGCAAATATACACACAATAATTCATATATCTATTTTTTAACTTACGTTGATTGCCATAATACCAAGAAGTTACAGAGTTTGGAGTTCTGAATGCAGTAGATAGTGCAGGAATAGTAGGATCAATTCCCTCATTGTAGAAATTCGCGAAATGCTGCAGAGCTCCATTATATGGAGATCTATTATTATATCACAGTATTATATTAATTATATAAATTATAATTAAATGAATAAAATTTAATTATATAAAAATTTAATTATCTAAATTCAATTCTAAAAATTATAAATATAGATATTGATATTAGATCGATATCTACTATATTTATCACCTTATTAGAGTTTTAGATAGTCTCGAGATCGGTGCCTGTTTATTGACGGGTGGCAAAGAAGTTACAGGAGATGTGTTTAATGGCGACACAAAGGGATTGTCATCGTCGAGTAGATGCGAAGTCGACTGTGGCGGCTGTGATGGATCCGTTCCGGATGAACAACGGAAGCTGTTTGCAGTAGTCCATATCGAATAATTATTGGATGTAGTCAACAAATCACTGTCCTGCTGAAGATTCTATAAAAAAATATATAATAAATATACTGAATTTAAAAAAGCTCGAATTTTAAAAAAATGGAAATTTTTTACCGTTTTTATTTGCGATGACATTAATTGTTGCTGCTGTTGCTTGCCGACGATCATTTCCAATTGATTTAAAATCTCCATTTTGCGTTGCAATAAACATGCCAACATAGTTTTCGCTACAGCTGTTCGCTGCTGCAAAATTATTTCATTTTATTATTATTAAAATTATATTAAAATTACTATTATGATCAATTAGTTACATTAATATTTTTATCCTTTAAAATCTATATAATTGTAAACTGTTAAATTAATTATTTATTAAAATTAATATAATATAATAAACTTTCTATTTTGTTGCTAGATTTCTTATACCAATTAATCTTATCTTAGACATTTATTTTGTAAAATACTTTGTCTTCTGTCTACTTTTTAATTTTTGAATTTATAGAATAAGTAATCTGTATAGCAAAAAAATAGTTTTTCTTGATTATTCTGATGAAATTTACTTTTATCTTCATTTTGTTATATTTCAAATTTGAATAGATAAGTAGTTAAAAAGGAAAGTTATTTTCTTACTTTTTTATCATTTGTTACTTGATTTGGTACAATTTGTGGAGTATCCCACATCCCAAGATTTGTTGTCAATGAAGGTCCATAATCAACAGTGGCAACGGATCCTGGTGGCATTATGTAATGTCCGGAGCAATGAACACCAGGAGGTCCTCCATTATCCATCATAGATCCTGCCTTCACAGAACATAAACTGAGGTGCGGTAAATTTTGTGGAGGTGCAAGCGGCAGCATATAAGTCGATGTCAATGAATCAATCAAATTATTTTCTAAGTTGATTGGAACGGGCGTTGAATGTTGCATTACCGCTAAAGCAATTAAAACAAAATGATAAAATAATAGAAATTGTTATATTTATTCTATATAAGAAGTCATTATAAGTATAAATATTTATAATACTATACTTACTATCTTTGTCATGTGATTTGGTGGAATGATAAGTCGATAAATCACTATTTTGCTTATTGAAAATCTTGTTATTTTTCTCACTCTTTAATTCCGCTTGATTTGTGTTTGCTCTAACATTTAATTTACGATTCTTCGATCTATATCTATATAGAAGAAAAGTCGATAAAAATTTTATTTGAAAAAATATTATGTATAAATCTGCAAAATATTGTAGCAATAAAATAATTAATTATAACTTAATAATTGTGAAAAAATTAATTACCTAAAATAATATAAATAAAATAAATAAATATTAATTTTCAATATTTCTAAAATATAATTAGTAATAAGAATTATTCTTTTTATAATCAATTATTTAATAAATATCATAATTCCTGTTTTTCAATATCTCATATTTCTAATAATCTCTTAAAATAAATATATATATATTTTTTTTTGTTAAATATACATATAACTATATAAAATAAAACAGATCTATATTAATCTAAATAAACTTACTTATCAAGCTCGGTGTCGCTATGAGCAAAAGTACAATTGTTGGATCGCGGACAAGTACCACGTAGTGCTAGATCTCTGCACATGCTGATTTTATATTTGCCGGTTACTGAACCCGAACACGAATTCCCAGATCCGTTATTTCCACTGTCCTGCACTGCTGATTTCCGGTTACTACCGCAGATGCCACTACTTCCATGTTGTCGAACAAACTCCACTAACGTAGCCACTACTATTCTTATGGCTTCTAAAGCCGCTTGACATTCAGCCAAGCTCGGTGGTTCCGTTTCTAAAAATATTGTAATAAATTTATTAGACGCATATCGATAAAAAAATCATTGTTAATAGAAATATATTCGAGAGCTTGGAATTCAAAAAATTTTAATAATTATAAAATTTTTAACTGAAAAATATTTGTATATATTTATACATTTAACTATTTTTATATTATTACTATAGAAGAGCACATCTATTACCTGGACTAGGATCGATTGCAGCTAATAGTTCCAGCTGAGGTCTAAGACCACTTAATTGTCCAGGATCAGGGGTACGTTGCAATGCTATTACAAGTTCCTGGACACTCTGAGCGAATGACTGTGGCGTTTGCAATTTATCAATAATGCTTTGCATATGAGACTTGTGAGCAGTGTCGCCATAAAGTAAAGCTGACCATTGATCAGGTGCAATACGTAAACCCGCTTCTGTGGCTATTTGCACAATCTGTGCGTCGTGCTCTCGTCTTAAAGCTTCATAAGTACGAAATTCCTCCTTTAATTGCATCAGAGATGAATCGCCTTCACGCTTCGATACCTGGTACAATTTGATAAGAAATGATAACAATAATGGATAAACAAAATTTCAGTTTAAAAAAATAGATCATTATTTTTATCTTCGCAAATTTATATTATTTTTATTAGAAAAACTTGAACCTTAAAATAACTATGTTATTCCTTTTTTCCTTAATTACATTTATCAAAATATTTTCTATTTTTATTTTTAATATTTGAAAATATTTAGATATTTTGATAATTCACTATGTACCTTAAAACAACTTGCTCGATATAGAAGTTGTACTACGTGTCCAATGCTAGTTTTACTAGCTTGAGGAAAATGTGGTTCTAAACGTTGCACTACAAACATCACCAAAACTTTACGTGATAATGCTGAGCCATCTTCCAAAGCCAATAGCACAAGTTTAAGAACTTCTTCTTGCATTGCTGAAAATAGCAATAACAAAGATAATTATAAATTATAAAAACAAAAATGCCAAAAAAATATAAAATAGAAAATATTTTATATTATAAATTTTACTAATTCAAGTTACATAACTTATCTTGTATGTAAATGAAATTTACCTGGTCCAAGGAATTGACAACCACGGGCACGTACGGCTGCCCAAAGATTGGCACTAAGTTGCTGAGGATTCTGATGTTGCAATATAAGTTCTGTAACAGTGCGTTCACCAAGACTACGAGCGGCGCGTAACGCGCGTGCCCTACCCTCTGGTTCTACTAGTTGACAACCTAATAGTGTCACCAATTTGCGTTGCATAGGTCGAGATACTAACCCCCCGCCCCCGCTGCCGATACCTATGTATCAAACATATTAATGAAATCCTTTTTGAATAGAAAGAAATACATATGGAAATGAAGGCATTTCTGATGCATATCTCCATGCGGATAAAAAGAATACATATCTTCACTATTTATACTTTTTTATACTTTTCTATATTTAAAAAAACTGTATTAATACAATGTGCACTATACCTGCAGTATTGGTAGTCTGACATGGTTTAAGATAAAGAGCAAGCTCCTCAATGCAACTCTTAGCCCTCAAATAGCTAGCGTGTTGATCAACCGGTAGAAGCTTTTGATAATTTTGCTGATTCGATGCAGATGCTGATGAAACGACAATAGGAATTGGATTACCCAACAATTGTAATAGCGCCTCGTTCACAGGTAGTTTTTCAATGTCAGTGTTAATAATGCTCTATAAAAAATAAATAAATATAAATATATGTATACATATATGTATTCTTCCATTACTGACATATGTATATAAACCATATACATATGTACATGTATGTATATGTATATTATTACAATATTAGTATACCTATTGTTACCTGATCAAAAGGGCACTGTTTGCGATGTAAATTGGCTAAGCAAGCACGACATATGGTATGACCACAGCCGAGTGATATTGGGCCTCGTATAGCCACATCAAAGTCATGACAACAGATTGGACATGACAGGAATTCAGTCCACTGTGGTGCCTGTATTGGCATTCTGTAAAGCGGTAAAAAAAAGATACAGAATTACAGATATACAAAATCAAAATAAAAAAGAAAAATCAAAACATTAACTATTTATATATTTGTGAAATAAAATCTGTTTGGATAATTAATAATAAAACTTTTTAAGAGAAAATCTTGTCATTAATAATTAATTACAAATTAAGATTCTAGATAAGAGATGTATAATACATATATGTTACTTGTAAATATAATTTTCATCAGTAGACAAAATATCAATTTATAAGATATCAATTTATATTTTAATCAATCTTTTTATAATTATAAAATTTATCTAAATAAATTAAAATCTATGAAGAAAAAGATAAAATTATCAATAAAATATAAATAAAACAAAAAATAAAAATAAAACGTAAAGTGTACAAATGATGTAAAAAATTTTAGAAATATAAGAATCGTAAAGTACAGAAAAAATGAAAAGTTAAAGGAAAAAAAATCATACGAATCTTGTGTCACATAACCATATTTTATAAGTCATAAAGAGACCGCAGCACAAAAATGTTACACAATAAGATCGCCGTTAATTAAGCGATCAATTATCGTCGTGATAATTGTGATTGTAGAGAACATTTAATAATCGCAAAAATTTTTGGCAACTTGCCAAAAAAATTCGACAAAACAGTCACACCCTCGTTGCAGAAGGAAATCTGGTTCGATTGTAACATCCTTGATGTTACATCAATAAAATTTAGGATCCAGAAGAGCTGACGAATTCATTAAAAATACAAAATCACCTAGAATCATCACTCACCTCGTTATAACCCTCGCCAAACATCACATCGATTACACTTTTTGCGCATCACACCTCTCGCGCAGTTTGCGCGATTCACACCATAATCTCTATTATACTGTAAGTGACTATATAGATTACGCGTATGATCGCGATGATGACGTCGATGTCACGTAGCCTGCGTAGCCAGTCTCTCCGCAACTCCTTATAATTGCAAGAAGTGATCCAAAAAGTCCGTTCTTTTTAGCTGGAATTTCTTGCACAATTCATCTTTTCTCCTTTTCTCTCCCATTTAGAGAGAAAAGGAAAAAAGATAAATTATGCAATTCGGCTGAAAAGAACAGGCTTGAGGTTCGTTCTTTATTATTGCTATATAAACTAAATGTAAAACTAACCGCGGCCGATTTATGCTCAAAGCGCTATTGACGTTATTTTATCTTTATCGTTCATTATTTTTCGTTCATTTAGATGTAAAACAAGGATGACGCCAATAATGCTTTGAATGTGAATTAAACCGCGATCTATATAGCAAATAATAGATTTGTTTTTTGTTCTTGCATTGAGCTGCATTAAAACCTCTTACCTCGCTTTTATCAAATTTCAAAAATATCAAATATATTTATTTTATTTTAGGTCTATCTTTTAGCTGAACTTTTTCATTTTTTATCTTTTTTCTTTTTTTTTCTCCAATATGAAGAGAAAGAGAGAAAGGTGAATAGAATGTAAGAGCTAAAAAGAATAGACCTTTTAAATAAACATGAATTATATTAAAAGCGGGAATATCTCGTTTGATCACGTTGCAATTAGACACAGCCACTTACAGCGATCGACATCCGGATTTTCTACTGGATCAACCAATCAAATAATTTTATTTTAAATTGACCAATCGGCAACGTGGGCAATTAAATATTACCCTTTAAAAGTTATAAAAAAACAAACTAAGTGGGAGCATTCCATTTGCCCACATTCCAATTGGCTACGTCCAACATTGGAGCTTCTGATAGGTAGTCTTTTGGAAAGTTCCTAAACATTAGCCAATGTGAGTGGACATGAATAAATGAGACTCTCCTTTCTGTCGAATGCAGTCTTTGAAAACTTCAATGAAAACTCAAATCATAATGGTAACTAGATGGTAGTATCTCCAGCCTCATAAGCAAGATAAGGAAATCATTTGTTCGTTTCAATTATGCAAATTCGTATAATTCTTTGAACATTTTACAACATTCTTCACTTAACAGTGACTGCATCAAGTTGTACGAACAATCGATTACATAAACTGGTGCCAGATAAATTAAAAGGAGGATGTCACACAAATGATTTGGTGATTGATTCTGATGTGTGTCAGCTTTTGTATGTTTCTAAAACAAATTAACACTGTTATTTGTCGAATTCCTGATCAGGCATCAGGATAAATGCGCTCAAAAAAAGGGAGTGTCCAAGCCATAAAAGGGCTTCCTAGAATAAGAGTATTTAGTATTTGCTAGCCTCGCCGAGACGACGAGAAAAAAGAGGAAATAGAAAATCGTCGACAAGAATACGTGCGACTCAGCACCGCAATTCGAAAAGAAAATGACTGTCATGGATTTTTTTGGTTGCGCCTGTTTGGCTTTCGGCCCACCTTTAGCCATGTTTACATTCACCATCGCGGCCGAGCCCATCAGAATAATCATACTGATTGCCAGTGCCTTTTTCTGGCTCATCTCTTTGTTACTATCATCAATACTTTGGTACGCTGTCGTTCCATTGCAAGAACATCTTGCATTTGGCCTTGTGTTTTCTGTACTTTTCCAGGAAGGTTTCAGGTAATTCCTATGTATCATAGTTCCAGAAATAATTAAATTGTCTAACATTTGTATCTCTGTATATATAGGTATAACAAATTTATTAACTTATTTTTATTTTTTTTAAAGATATCTATTATACTGGGTATTGCGTAAAGCTGAAAGAGGCTTAGAGAAAGTTACAACGACACATGTGGCCGACAGCAGGCACATATTCGCTTATGTTTGCGGCTTAGGTTTTGGCTTTATGAGCGGTGCTTTTGCTTTAGTCAATGTTCTAGCCGATGCGGTTGGACCTGGCACTATGGGACTTCGGCAGGGTACCGAATACTTCTTCATAATATCAGCTGCCACCACTCTGTGTTTCATTCTCCTGCATACGTTCTGGGGTGTCATCTTTTTCTCTGCCCTAGATAAGAAGAAATGGGGACAGATTGTCTGGGTGGTTGGATCACATTTGATCGTCTCGTGTATGACCTTGCTCAATCGTTATCAGGCATACGCGGCCAGTCTGTTATCTGCTTATATAGTACTGGTAATAACGACTACACTCGCATTCAAGATTGCGGGTGGACGAATGCAGACTTTAATTCATTGTTTCCAAAGAAACTGAAAGTTTAAAAAGGTTACTTAATAAGACATTCTTAATTAAGAAAGTCATCTCCAATGGAGATAAGCATCATAAGAGAAATATTTTTTCCCTTTAAATGCTAATACAAGAATATTGTTTTATTGCTCTATTATATAATACACATAGGAATATGTTTAATGAGCAGGATATTTTTTCTTAATTTAGATTATCAAGCAGAATATAAAATATAGATATGCAATGTTATTAATAAATTTTTCATGGCAAACATATTCCATTAAATTCAATGTATAATACATGTCCAAAACGTTGACCAACTAAACAGGGAAGAGTTTACCCTGCATTTGTATATTTTGAAATTAACATATTTCAAAATGTCTTGTGACGCAAAAGTTCTGTAATTATTTTCCCTATGTGTAAAAGATTCTAGCCCAGAATATCTTGGTCAAACTGTTAGTCCGTCCCTTAATCCATCGAAACAATAATCTCTAGCAATCAGATTTTAATCCGAAAGACATTGAGGGATATATATTATTCCTTACATCTTAATGTTTTTGTTTTTCAATTGCAGCTATATTAAATTACAAGGCGAGAAGTCACATCATCGTCATTTTTGGTTTTTACATTATACAAAATAAGTTCTTTTTGTGTTATATTTTTTTTATATAAATTATATAAATTATTATAATAAAAGATTTTCTTTTCAGCTTGTAATGAATAGCTGTAAAATTTATTATAAAATTTAATTTTGTAGTATGGAGATATAGGGTATATGTATTCTATTTCTTTCTTGAATTATGTATTTATTAATATTGAATAATAAAGAAGTTTTTCAGTAGATTTTTCATTAATCAATATTACCAAGATAACAATGTATAAGTAAACATTGATTTATTTTAATGTACAATAAGAAATTTGCATGATCTTTTGCTCAATTACAATTTAATATGGCTGCATGGAGAAAGCAAAAAGAAAAAGGAACCTAAAATGTACGTGTCAGTATACTCGTACATGTGTACATATATGTATAAGTATGCGTCTGTAATGTATAATTATTGCAAATGAAATCTATAGTTATATATTAACTTGCGCCTTAAAAATGGATTCCTTGAATAGCTAACAAATGATAACAATTTAAGAAATTGTTCGTTACTTTTTGTATGCAAAAAGATAAGGAAAACTATTGATGATTATACTTAAGATAATTGCTATGACATCTACACATTCGCGTACGCGTGCATACGTACACATTTGATTAATTTAATTTTCACTTATCACATATCTCACATGTGTCTCACTCGTTTATCATTCAAGTCATACTGCATTCCATATTAACATTAAAATAAAAATAATTTTTGTATAAAAGATTAATTGTATAAATTAATGTTATTGTTTTTATAGGTGCAAAATTATAATACAGTTTCATATAACATAATACACATAATAATTCTAGTTCTAAGTCATTTTCACAAAATTTATCTAGATAAATTTATAACAATTATTTGTATTTTTTTGCATATAAATTAAAAATATGCAGAAGCTTTACATAATTTGATAATTTTTGTCAGTTTAATGTATTAATGTTTGGATCTTTGATAATTCCAAATAATCATAAACCATAGTCATATAATAAATTTTAATAATAGTAAATTTTAAATAAACATTTTCAATAATTAAAAGAAATAAGGAATATAAGAAATAAGGAAATTTGTACATAATTTTTTTGTTTCATGATAAAAGCAAAAGGCATTTTATCAATAAATTTTATCATCTTGTATTTTTTGAATAATCGAAATATTTTAAAAAGCAAGATCTATCTATCTATCTAGATTTCATTTTGAAATGTTTCAATTATCAATATAACTGAACTTTGATATAATTTTTCTCATTGGGATAAAGATTTCCTATATTTTTTAGTTTAACAAGTGTACTCTTTTTGCTCTTATGTTTTTTTTATTTCGCACTATTTATGCTTTCTACTTGATCGCATATATATAGAAGAAAACTGCAATACATATAATTTTTAATAAATTAAAAAATGAGAAGTATAGAAAAATATAAAAAATCTCTTTTATCCCAAAGAAAAAAATATACGAAAGTTTAATTGTAATTTGTCTGTAATAGTACTTAAGAACTTGTTAAAGAAGCCATAAGTAGCTCCATTTTGTTGAGAAAATTTTTTCCTTCCATCTTGTCCCATCTGACTTCTTTGAAAGAACCTCCCAGATTTTCCCATTTTCTTTCTCGAACAAGTTGACCTGGAAAGAAATCCTTTCGAGGGGAATGAGCAATAGCAACTTGTACACCCGTTTGCGGTTCGCATCGTACAGCTATCATTCTACGAATATAATTAATTGATAATTAAATAATACAGATGCACACGAATAAGATTCTTCTGTCATAAATTTAAACTAAAATAAAATACCTATCTCCAATTGGCGAAGCCAAAATACAACTACTTGCATTTCCCAAAGGCTCCACCGAACCTAGGCCAAGATGTGAGCTGTTTGCTAAGAACTGCCAGCCCATACATTTGGCTAAAGCTTGTACTGCGCTTATTTGATGTTGATAAATCTGCGTGCAAAAAGAACAAATATTGTGATACCATTTTATCCATAATAAAACAATGTTTTATATATTTTGGATTTTATATCTTTTAAATGTACAATGTTATGAATGTTAAGAAGTAAAAGCAACCGACCTGACAGAAAATGAGATCTCTTAGTTCTTGGGGCTCGTAACTCATATGCATGACTCTACCATCGCGACACACGCACTTTAGTGACTTTTCACCGACATGAACAACCATAGATGTTCGACATACACTGTCATATCCATGTGTCAGAATGTTTATTTTTACGCAGGATTGTGTTGGCGAATTTAATGCGTTCCAATGTGAAACAATGAGCGGATCCTTAACCTCCTTTGCTATTGTATCTAATACATATTCCGTGCGCAAACGCATGAAAAAATGTTGAGCCTGTTGAATAATCTGCTCTAGTAGAGTTTGACTCTTTGTCATTTCTAAAAGCTCATATCTATCGGCAGCAGTGGGACCGGCTATGTATCGGCGTTTACTAGGCCCGAGTGGCCCCGAGGCCGGATGAGGAAATGGATGATTACTATTGTTGTAATGTACTTCGCGCAACAGTTGATGCAACGAATGCTCTAATACATGATCATGATCTGTTTTGTGTGGTGGCGGAGCCGTGGGCTTTTTATCGTTACCTGTGCTATGACACAGACCAATTATTAATTGAATTCCTGGGAGCACCTAAAATAAATCAAAGAATACAATTTATTAAATATATTTTATGCTACATTTATATACATACAATTTACGGGAAAAGAACTATATAAAAAAGAAATTAATTTTTACTTGCAAGATACATACCGTAGCCATAATTTGATTTCCAACAACCATATGAGGTATAGGCGCGCGTAAATGAACAGCTTCTCGTGCTAATTGACTAAATAATTCCTTACAAAACAGAACATTTTGAGCAGCTTCTAACTTTTGCTGCCAATGCATATCGGTATTGGAATTATTTGCACTACTATTAAGTAAACTTATATTTGCATTGCACAAATCTTCTTGATCTAAACATGTATACATTCGTTTAGTTATTTCACATATATATTATATTTTTTCACGTCTCTTTTCTCTTTGTTACATTACCTTTCTGACATAGTACTTCGATATATGCGACGCCTTGTAACTCACTGGGTATAGTCACACGCAAAGCAGACGCTTTTGAATTTGAAGAAGTGTGAGATTGCCCTGAAATATTACTACCAGTATTAGGAGATGCTGGTGGACTACTATTACTTTTCTCTTCTTCTTCTGCTTTAGTAACTTCAAACATGCCAGTTTGAGTATACTTGGATCCAGCTAATACATAAACATGACAAAAATTTACTAAATATAAATAAGAATTAAATAAGAATATTAAATGCATATATACATTTTTTAATGAAGTATAAAAAAATAAGTCATATTTCAGATAAATAGAACAAACCAGTTCGATAGCTGAGATCACCAATGATGGAGTTTGATACTTTCTTCAAACGCCAATTTTGCCGTAATCTTAATAACTCAATGTGGAAATCAGGAGTAGATCTAGTTCTAGCTAATTCAGCTTGACAATTTCGTAGTCTTTCAGCACCCATCATGAGAACTGATGCTGCTCCTGCTAATGCCTTTTTTCTAGCATATACCTGTATCATAGGTTTTATTTCAACTGGTTCCTGAGGTACTGGATCTAATACCATATAATTTTTTTCTTTTGCTATAGCAAGTACATCAGCCAATACACAAACTTCTGTCAGAGCATTCCTATGAGACAAATCATATTTAGCGCTTGTATCATTTTCTAATCATTAAATCATATTGTTGCATTTACATAAATAATATTCAGAGTTCTATAAATATAGAAAAAATACAACAAACCTTAATTTATTTCTAACGCTATCCCACGGCCACAAAGAAGACTGAAACGAAGTAGCATCTTTCGCATCTTCTTCATTCTTTTCATTGCCTTCTACTTGTTCCTTTTTTATTTCCTCACCATTTGTTTTACTGAAGTCAATTTTTTGAGCAATTTTCGCCAAATTTTCCGATAATGTGAGGGGTCTGTAGTAAAATTAATATGAGAATTAATATGAGAATATTCCTCTCGATCAAATTAAGGTTAAGTACAAGATGTAAAGTGCGTTTAATGTCTACTGAAAATTACAATTAAATATTTGTATCATATTCTCTATTAATGCAAAATTCATTACGTACGCTTGATAAATTTCTTGACCATCGTAAGTAATCTCCTGTATCTGATTCTCAATCGGTGCTTCTATGGAAATGTTCACCGAATACGCCATTATTGTTTTTATAAGACTAAACCGATAAATAACGAGACTCGTTCCTTAATGTCGGTCCACAATAAGTATAATCTTTAAACTGTAAGAAATTGACTAATCATAGTCGAGTATTCTTTTCATATTCGATTATAATTGGTCAATTTCTTGCTTTTTAAAGCTTAACTCATCTATTGTGGATCGACACTAAAGTGTTTTTTCATGTCGACAATCATCAAAATAAAACACGTGATTAAAAATGACCATTAAATTTAAATTTCATTATTCTGCATCAACTTTGATAATGTAATCTATATTATAATGCTAAAAATAAACGTCAGTATAAAAAGATAAATTCCAGTTCAAAAACCTTCTAATAATTAAAATTTTTTTTATTCTGATTGATCGATCAAACGCTTTGAAGCATTTGTAGCACCAAGTAGAACCATAGCTATATAACTCTCTTTCGCTCTTTCATAAATTTGTACATATTGGTTTAGCTAAAAAAAAAAAAAAAAAAAGAAACAGACCTATAAATCAGGCTATTCTTTCTAGCTGAATTTTTTACACAGTTCATTTTTTCTTTTATTTCTAAACACCGGCCGATGCGAATGGACATGTCCAATTAGGACGTGAGCAAATGAAACGTTCCCATGAAAATGAACATAAAAGGGCACCTTGAAACTTCGTCCAGCTTCGTCCACGATCATAATTTCCAACAGTCAATGACTGTATTAACTGGCTAGACAGTCCGGTTATCGCGTTCGAAAGTGCATGGTACCGAAAATAACCTCGCTCTCGCTCGGCCGCTCGCAAAACAAACGCACGCAATGACGGAGGTAGTGGTGGCCATCGACGAGGAGCAATTAGTCGCCCGGATCTCCAATCTCATCGCACGTGCCGCCGATGACGCAACCTCGCGCGATGATCGAATCTTTCGCTTCGGAGTATCAGGTGACTTTAGAAATTTTTACATTTTCATTTTCACCTCGTTGCATGCTGCGGCTATTGTTCATGCGTCACCGGATTTCATTTTCTTCATAATTTCGCGTTTTCTACATCTCTTAATCGGTAAAAACATCAAATTTTTATGCTACGATCACGCGAGAATGACTCTTCGGTTTTTCAGTTTCATGCATAAAGTCATGCATTTCTCGCGCTCTTGCGCGCGAAAAGTCCATCTTGAATTCGTTGCTTCATTTCCGTAAATAAATGAAATAACAGATTTTTCATATTTTTATTTTTATTTTTTGATATCTGCTGTAAAAAATTGCATTTTGGCAAATTTATGTCAATTTCGTTTTGCCTTTCTCTCGGTTTTTCTCTACACTTTCTACACTCTATATGAAATGTCATTTAACACAATGTCATTTAAAATATCAATTATCCTTTTAATTATAATATATATATATATATATATATATATATATTATTTTATATATTTAATTGTTTTATGATATATTTGATTATTAAAATAATATATAATTATATTATTATATACTATCATATCATTATGTATATTAAAAGTTCATCTATATATACATGTGTGTGTATGTGTGTGTATGTGTGTGTGTGTGTGTGTGTGTGTGTGTGTGTGTGTGTGTGTGTGGAGGGGGGGTAATATATATGTACATATAAACTTATTTTATTTGTTAAAAAAATATACTGGTTTCTATGACATCATATGTATCTTAATTAAGTAATTTGGAAAGAGAATCTAGAAAGAGAAAATTAATTTTTAATTAATTATGGATTTATTTCTTCAGGCGGTTCAATAGTACCATTACTGGCCAAATCTCTGCCTAACATTTCAACTGACTGGAGTAAATGGCGTTTCTTTTTTTGTGATGAACGGGTGGTGCCTCTGGAGGACTCCGAGTCTAATTTTGGTCTCTACAAAAGTACTTTAATTGGAAAAGTACCTGTTATCGAGGAGCAATTCATGAAGATCAATCCGGAACTCAATGGTACAGATTCACAATCTATTTTTATTTTGAATAAAAATCTATAGCAATGTGTGTGTGTGTGTGTGTGTGTGTGTGTGTGTGTGTGTGTGTGTGTGTGTGTGGGTGTGGGTGGCGTATGTGTGTGTATCAGATTATTATATATATATATATATATATATATATATATATATATATAATAATCTTTAATTGCTTGTGATTTGTTATATACTTATTGTATTTCTATTAGTTTTTTTATTATAATTTATCGTTATTTTTATATATATCTATATTTACCTATCATTTTTTAATTTTTCATTCATATTTCAAAATATGTGTTATATGTTATATATATTTTTATAATTTAACATCATTTGTGTTGTTTATTTGCCATTTATTTATTTATTTATTAATATATATTTGTAGCCGAGAACGCGGCGAAGGATTACATTAAAAAAATGGCCTTCTTCTTCCCGCCGGACAGATTACCGAGATTCGATTGCTTGCTGTTGGGCTTGGGTCAAGATGGACATACATGTTCGCTGTTTCCGGGTCACCGGGCCCTCGACGACGAAAATATGTGGGTCACGTGGGAGCTGAATGCACCAAAACCACCACCTAGTAGGATTAGCCTCACCATGCCGGTCATTAATAATGCTCGCATGTGTATGTTTATTGTCACAGGCGCCAGCAAAGCCGAGATCGTCAAAGTAATCATCCAATTTTCATATAAATTATTTGAACTTAATCTTGCAATTTTTTATCTAAGAAATCGACATAATTTCTCAATATATTTCTAATTAGGTCATTCAACAATTTTTAATGAGTGAAAAATAAAGGAATAATAAAAAAAATAGAAAATTTAGGACTATATTTAAATTATTATTGTTCACAGAGGATCTTGAGAGACAAGGAAGATTTGCCAGCTACTAGAGTGGAACCAATTGATGGTACTCTTTTCTGGCTGCTCGATCAAGAAGCGGGCAGACTACTCAATTCAGACTGAAACACAAGGTGGGCTAAAGACCACTACAAGATTCACATCGACTTTATAACATTCCATATATTAAAACAAGTTTTGTAATTCTACTTTTTCTCTAAATTTTTCTTTAACTCTATATTTTAATATGCATTTTTTTCACTGCAATTTATTATTAAAGTCGATAGAATATTTAAATAAGCGTGCTCGTACCAAAGGCGTGCGAAAATGACTCGTGAGAAAGTTGAAGACAACTTTCGATTGATATTGCTCAACATGTCGTTTATATAAAAGAAAAATGTGCAAGCTTTGTTAAGCTCGTAAATCAACATGCATATTGTAAAAAGGCAAACAATATTTAATAAGAAAATAATAAAATTTGCATTTTGAAAAGAAAATATATATAAGAAGTAAGGAAATAATTTAACTTCCTTAATCTTCATAGAAATCAAAATAACTTTATCATAAATGTTTACGACTATCGCTATCTTATAATCATTCTTTGAGAAAAGAATGAATTTGACTTTAAACTCAGGATTGTGATATTTAAGACAAGTTCAAAGAGAATAATCCTAATTTATTTTAATTAAGGATTATTTATTCTTATCTGAATTAATATCTTTCACCCTTCATCATTCTTCCTTCGTTATCTAAAAGGAATTCACTTAACTTCTTTTTTTCCTTTTCAGTCTTTTGCTTTAAATAAAAAAAAAGAGATACTAAAAAATTGTTATTTTAATTTTTATATTTTTATATTTGTTATCGTAAAAAATTTATTAAATTTATAAGAATGTTGAGTAGTACGATTACTTATAGAAAATGTTTTCTTTCGCAGATAATTGCAGAAGAAACATTATAGAGACATTAATCTCTTTAGTGATATATATGATGAAAACTAAAAAGAACAATTAAAGAAGAAAAAATTTTGACAATACAAATTCTAATATTAAATTATTGCTTATAAGATCAGAATATTTTTTATTTCAAACTGCGATTTCATTTTTCATATATACGAGATGTAACAGTAAATCACAAATTTGTGATGCAGCCATCAATTACTTTCAATATTAAATTGGAGGGTAATCCTCTCTTGATAAATAATATTCATCAAATTTATAATATTCATGACTTGGAGAAATTTTAATATTTTTCATCTTCATAACAAGTATGATTTTTGTTGTCTAAGAACCTCTCATTTACAAATTTCTGTTGTTTAAATAATATAAGATTATTAATATATAATTATAATAATAATAATTTGATATAATAATGACTATAATTAGATACATAAGTTTTTTTACTAGCTGTTTTTTTTTCTTCCAAAACATCAGGTGTAATAAAAACGTGCAAAAATGAGTGTATATATGCTGTATTAATTCGCAAGATCAATAATAAATAGCAATTATGTACACATATATAAATTAACATTTACATTTTTTGCTATAAGAAAAACGTCAATTTCGTTTGATTTAACAACTCATTTACACGATAAATATTTTGATAATCTTCTAAAATATTAATAAGATCAACATAAAAATTTTGTTGAAAAATAATTAGAAAAATTAATTTTTGATAAAAGTCTCGAATGTAAAAGAAAGTTATACAATTAAAATATTTTTATAATTATACAAGGATAATACATCTTAATGTTTTTTTGATATTTCAATTTCTCTAATAATTTATTTCTTTTATAAATTTAAAAACTGAATAAAATTAAATTAAAACTAAATTATTTTAATTTCATAGAAATTGATCTTCATTTCATGAAGATAGTTTCATGTTGTTCTCAAAGACAATTGGTATATTTATCGTGCGTGAGTTATTGCTATTTCTCGAATATCGATAAACAACATGTCTAACTGTACATGTTTTATAATACATTTAAATACATAATATACATAGTTCATAAATTTGCGGAACTTATCTAGGGGAATGAATCGTAGCAACCGGAATATAATAGTAAACCGGAGTAAACGACCGGTGAAATCGAGTTTATATACGAAGTACTAACAAGATCGAGATGAAAACCGAGCGCCGCGTGATTCATAACAATACAGCAATTAATAATGTCAAATTATACGAAAAACTTGATCCGTTGAGTCACTATTTTAATCTCTTTAACTTTTAATAAAAATCATTTTTACATAATACACGGTAAAATATATATTTTTTATATAGAAGAAAAATATCAAAAATATATAATAATTAGCGAAAGACTGTTTTTCTAATTTTAGAATTTTTAATTTTCTTCTTCTATTTATAAAAATATATATAGTCGCATTTAATAAAGAAAATTTTAAATAAAAAAAATAATTTTCTAAATTATTATACAAGATTAAAAAATATATTAAAAAATATAAAACTGAATGTTGATTACAATTTGTTTCATACCATACGGAACACTATATCCCAATGGATCAAGTTATATTAATATAATTTTGTAAAATGAATTTTCATAATCTATAAAATGTTGATAAATCACGCGGAAAGGAGTTTACAATCATATACATATCACAGTATCAATGTATAACTCGATTCTCCATCCTCCCAATTAAAACAAAATCATTTAGATCGATATTAAAACACTTTATACAACGAAATTTTGCAAACATTCAAGTCAGAATCTGAATTTTATCCATAAATTATAAATTTAAAATTATAGCAATTAAACACATAATTTTTTATTTTTAAGATTTTATTTAAGAATTTTAGATAAAAATTATATAAAAATATTAAATTACATTTTTTTAATTACAATACAATCATATTGTGTGAACACTATTTTATATTTTTAAGTTATGATACAAAATTACAATGTTTTTGTTTTAAATATAATTAATAAAATTATATAAAGTAAAAAAATTATCGTAATATAATTTATCTAATAAATTTTTTTAAAAATGACACTGACTTGAATGTACATCTGCCGATAAAATACGTTTTTATACTAAATGATAATCGAGAACTGGCTTTTCCTTCTTTGATCGCTGTTCACTTAAAACTTGCTCATGTATTTGTTTACAAAGAGATATAATACTTTTCTTATACGCAAGACATACTTTGTACTGTGTTTACTCACCGAAATAAATCATTGCATTATAATAATAACAATCTATACGACAGCAATTGCTAAAAAATCGATTTTGATTCGCATTATTTTTGTCTAATTTATTAATATTAAAAATATATGAAAATCTTAATAAATTATTAAAAAATTGCTCAATTGATCGAAAAAGTTTCTCATG
This sequence comes from Pogonomyrmex barbatus, assembly GCF_055798465.1. Classification (NCBI taxonomy): domain Eukaryota; kingdom Metazoa; phylum Arthropoda; class Insecta; order Hymenoptera; family Formicidae; genus Pogonomyrmex; species Pogonomyrmex barbatus. The sequence goes on from NW_028297149.1 coordinate 11,792,261, forward strand.
TTGTAATAAATAAACACTTTTTAAAGCCTTTTGTCTTTCTTTTTCTTTATTCGTTTTTTTTTTCTTTGAGGAAAGACGAACGAATGCGTTTTATCGCCAAACGATCATTCGTCATGTCGATGATTATAACGAGTGGAGAGAAAGAGAGAGGAATAGAGAAAAAGAGGAGAAAGAGAGAGAATAAATTAATTAATTGAATTAATCAGTCACCTAGCATTCATGTTCATCACGTCATGTTGACACCCAGTGCCTGCCGGAAATGTTCATATACTACATAACTAATAGATACAGCAGGTGCAACCTGCAAAAAAATCATTTGTTTATATTTAATAATAATCAAGTATCATACAACTTTGCGTTAAAAATTTTAATCTTTCTTTGATTTATAACATCAATTATTATATAAATCAAAAGATCATCTAATAACTAAACTATAATTTAGTTTACTAACGTCTATTAGATGATCTTTTGATTTATGTAATAATTGATGTTATTTAATGTTTATTTGTTGTTTATTTAATTATTGATGTTATATATAAAATTAAATTAATGTAAAACTTCATAATAAATCAAGAAAAATTCTATAAGTTTAAAAGGAAAATTCTAAAAATTCTTTAAAATATAATATTTATGCATTATCAATCGTACCTTGAGAAAATTAGGCATGAGGCCGCGATACAGACCACGTATTCCCTCGCGATAGAGAATGTCTTTGAAGACACCTACCATGGTGTTGGGCGAGCGATCAGGTTCAATCTCGGCTTGCAATCGCGTTCGCACTAGCGCTAATGGATACGAGCACACTTGACCTGCTGTGCTCGACGCAGTGCCGCACAGCAATAGAACCCAAAATGCCGGTTGTTCCTTCTTGTCATGTGTACGTAAGTAACTATTTTTCAGCGTCTGAAAACATATTTGTTCAAATAATTATCAAGAATAATCGTTAAGAAAACTTTTATATCCACTCAAGTTACTTATCGAATAAAATAGCATAAATTTAATTATATATAAATATTATGTTATTGCAATATCCATGAGATCAAAACAATGTTCAATCACGACTTACTTCGTAAACAGCTAAATCGATGCCGGCATAAGGAAGTATTCCTATTAAATTAGGTACATAGCCTCTGTAGAAAGATTTTAAACCGCCTTGCTTATATATCTTCTTCGCCGCATCAACCATGCCATTAAACTCGCCTGTTTTTCGCAACGCGAGTCTCGTCTTGAGCACCTGCAAGTTTGTTATACATATATATATTTATTCGTCGTAGTTTCATGTGCGTATATCTACGCTAAGAGATAACGATAAGAGAACACAACATAGAAAAAAATTTACGTCTTTTGCCTGATATGACAATGCAAGGAATTTAAAAATCGCAAAATAATAATTGAACTGTACCTCAAGAGGATAGATGACCGATTGGCTGATACCACCGGCCATGGAGCCAGCACAAAATCGCTCGTAAAGTCCGAGCTCGTGCGTCTCGTTGTCCGCTTTGATCGCCCGCTTGACTTGCTCGTACGCCATAAATTTGAGTGCAGTTTCCGGGCCAATCTTGAGCACGTTAATGCCATTGCCACGCCACAGACTGCTAATGCCACCCTCACGCAACATGTACCTGAAGCAACTCATGATATTGCAGTGTCGTGTGCCGTGGACCTGTAAGGATGATCGGACGATTCTCTCGTCGTATTAAAGCAAACTAGACAAATTTACTCGCTCGCTCGACATAGCGAATTGTTTCAATGCATAATAATGATTTTTGGATTACATTACTTAATCTAAATATGGATTAAATAAATAAAATATATAATCTAGTTCTCAAGTAAAAAAAATATACAATATATGTATATGTAATTAAATTTTACAAGTTTACAATTTTTATAAGTTTATAAGTTTACAATAAGTCATAAAAAATATATATATTAGTAAAAATTTTCTGACAATAAATTCAGAGTTTTTTAAATCAGATAAATTGAAAAATCATGCAAATGCTTACTTGTAGATACACCTTAATACGGTCGAGAGGCGCGGTACAGGTACGTGATACCGCACCTGCTATTCCACCGGACAATAAATGTCTCCACCACATTCCCGACACCATTTCACCCTTTGTAAACTCTTCGGGGACGCCAATGTCCTCTCCGATATCCATATACTGTAAACAGAAAAGAAATCGTTCGCGATTATTAAATGCATAAGCAATCTGATGACCAAATCATTCGATAGATAGACAGAGATTGGAGAACGGTAAGATTGGAGTATTCCATTATCGATAAAAATAATTATAAAAGATTCATAAATTTTCCGCTTCCCTTTATTAAAATTCATTAGTTTAGCTTCCAATAGTTTAGCTTCAAATAATACGTATTATCACGTCTGTACCTAATTTGTGTAAAATAGTGTTTTGTCCACTTATACATATTAACATATTCGCGTAAATTTTCTTGTACAAGTCTGCTTCATATTTTGTAAAAAAATATTAATTTTATTCACGGAAATAAATTATAGAGATTTACGTTAACTTAATTGATAAAACATCGTACATCAATAAAATATTAATACAATAAATAAGGTGAACTCAAGATTTATATATAATTATTTATATATAAACTTGCTGTCAAAAATATTCATATCGATTTTATTTATATTCATCATCATTTTTCTTTCTTTTTTTTTATAGAAATTCACTGAATTTCTATTTTAATAAATATTTTTATTTGTCACTTCCCAAATAAGCGATCGCAACTTTGAAACAATCAACGTTTAATGAAAAAACATCGATCGACTAGTTGATAAGATTACTATATATTATCTTTGACTTAAATCTGGAATACTGTATATGTAAATCGTTTAAATCGCTTATCGATTGCAGTAAAATACGAAACATTGCAACATCATGTTTCAACAAAGGTAATCACATCCGTACAATAGCACCTATTGTATTACAAATATCTGTTACAAAACTCACGCGTATTGTAATTTAAAACTTGACATATCGAAGCTCGCGTATCGTAAAAAGAGACTTCAATTTAGATATTCGTACGATACGATATTTTTATTTTCACAAAGGTTCCAAATTTGTTCTAATATCCAAATTTGTTCTAGCATCTCGTTATTTGAATCTATTTGTATACAAATTTGTATACAAATTTGTATACAAATACAAATTACGAAAATATTCACGAAAGTATTCAACAATACTTCCAATAGAGTCCAATTTAAATCATTAAAGTCAAGATTTATTTGTTTAGTCTACCTCCTTCAGCTAATCTCGCAGTCATAACTCGTGACGTAATAATTTTACGAAATCACGATCGGCCTGGCTAGTCGCAGGCAAACTAAGAAACATTGCTGTAATACACTCGATGCAATAATGCGTGATATCGCGAAGGAAGTAGGATGTTTCGAGTAGAGTGACTCGTGAATTGTCGAACGTTAAAGTCGAGCGAACTAAAAAGGTTTCCTCAGAGTCTTCTAGCCCGATTGGGCGACGAGCCAGACAGTCGACAGATAGTAATATCCTAGGCTTCCTTCTAAGCTACATTTTCCGCACTCAAAATAAAACAAGTGTATCGGAAGCAAAGCGGAAAGACGTGTAAAGCATATCTCATCCGTACTTTGAACCGCCGATTCTTTCGCCAATTTGGAGCTACATCTTTCTATTGTTTTTTCATCATATTGCCACAATCACCAAGTAATCCGATATTAAAAATTAATTGGTGGCGATGGAAAATAAATCGCTGTATCTATAATAATGTATCTGTAATATAAATAAAAGTAACGAATAACAAAGTATCTTCTTATATGCGAATCTTCAAATTTGGTTTTCTCGGAAAAAAAAAAAAAAAAAAAATCTCAAAGAGAAATATCCTGTCGCACGGTATAACAAAGGAAAAAATTCCTTTTGTAATCTACCGCATCTCTCGTGTGTATGTGTGTATGTATAAATTTAATATGCGTTGCACATATGCTCGGACGACAAATTCTTGAAAATCGCATTCCGGAATCACTTTCGCTGTCTAGCTTCGACCTTCTCTCGCGCGCTTTCTTTTTTAGTTCGAAACGGAATACTTCGGTGAACTTGGAATCCGATTGGCTATCTGATCCGATAGCCTCCCGCCGTTCTCTACTCACCCGTTGCAGGAGTTCATGATAGCCCTGCAGAAACTCCTCGCACACTTGACATGTGGACAGGCTGCTATCGTTCGAGAGAAATTTCGTTTTCTTGAAGGCGTACATGCTGCGATCAATTAGCTGTAGTCGCGAATCATGTGGTCGCGCACATGCTCGTCGCATGAAGTCAGGCTGCACTGCTCACTCACTTTGAAATCAGCCGCATTACTCACTTGCTTCGAAATCAGTTGCGTTTTTCTTTTCTTTTTATGTTATCTCCTCCTCTTCGGAACGATTCTCTCTATTCTATGTCGTTCTATTCTTCTCCCCTGTTACTTCTTTCTTTTCCACTTGCCCCTAATAATTCAAATTATTGTTCTTCCTTTCTCTTTATATTCCTGTTACATATTTTTCTCGTTTTTTAATATTAACTTATTCTTTGAAGAGAAATCGCCTGGTTTATTGTAATATTGAACTAGATTGTTGAACCGAATCTTTCCTCCGTCTTCTTCCTTCTCTCCTATCGTAATTAAATATGTTTGATATATCGCACGTTTGAAATCACGTGGTAGCTTTCATGAAGTCAGCTTGCACACTCGTGTAACTTTCGCGAACTTTCGAACTTTCTATCCAGCGAGATGTTCGCGCTAATCGGGGTTGCGTAAATTCTCGAGAATTCCCCTCCTCGTTGTCCTCTATATCTTTAGATCACGATTCCGGCGACTTGTGAAAATGGCTCGCGACAATTTGGCAGTCTAAAAATCGCCGGATGCTGATCGAGCAATTGAAGGGTCGGACGATTTAAAGGCAGCTGAGACACGTGGTCGAGGACAGAACGCGGGTTCCGTTAAGAGCAGTTCTAAGCAGTTTTAAACAATCCTTGATGGTAAATAGGAGGGAAACGAGCTACGAACCGGCGATTCGAGCGCTCGGAGTCTGGTTGCGAGACTGACGAGAGAGTACAAGGAAAAACCCGGAGACATCGAGATATCGCCCCCTCCGAAACAGGGAACGCCTCCGTCTACTCTGTCTGGTCTTTTCCCCTCTTTCTCTTAGTCATTGCTCGTTCCATCGACGTCAGAGCACGCGCGTCATCGAGGCAAATACCCGTGCGATGACGACGATCAAAGTCGGCGGCCGCTGCGCGCTCCACAGTGCAAAGTTTACTCGCAAGTAATAGTAGGGCAAACTTATTAAGTTCTAACTGTACTTTCTACACTTTGATACTTTGTACACATATACAATAATTGTTACATACTACCTTTATATAAATTATAATTAAGAATACATTAATACTGTCTAATATTTTATATATATGGACAATAAAACATTATGCCTAATTATACTCTTATTAATATTTATTAATATTATATTAATTGATGTTAATTTACTATTAATTAACTATTAATAATTATTATTTAATTTTATTCTATTATTATTTTATAATAATAAAACTCAGTTATTATTAATACATATTATTACTATTGGTTTTTGAAGTAAACATAATAATTTAATTTTTTACTATTTTTAAAAATAATTCATTGTAACTTACTAAGTTAATAATATTTAATATAATAAGAGTAAGAGTCTAAATTGAATTATTATTTAATGACATAATATATAGTGTAATATTAAAACAATATAATTAATAATAATGATAAACTGAGTGTCATCTTCTCAAGGATCCTCATTTCGGGATTTTATGTATTACGTATTACGTATTACGTATTACGTATTACGTATTACGTATTACGAACATCAACAAAAATTACAGAATTTATGAAAACATCCATATATATAAAAGTTTATATATATTCTTTACATGTATGTAAAATAATTCCTAACATTTACATCAATATCTATAATTAAGTCTATTTTCATAAAATATATTTTATAGATCAAAGTTGAGCACCACTGATATGGCGTAATAAACAGCTGACGAAACATTGCGTGAAATTTCGTCAGATAAACTTATTGAAAATTCGGCTTTCATAATCTAACTAAATATTTATCGAACATTTCTTAAAATGTCAATATCTACTAAAGCTGAAAATTCATGTATACATTTGTATGTGTATAATATAAAATGCTAAAACAAATGGTCCATAATACGCTTTTTATACATGGACATTACGGTCCAGACACCCGATATTTCCGTAAATGTTCAGCGGGTGACATAAGTAGGTAATATGAATAATGGAACACTCAACATGATACATGTATCCGACATCATTATAACTTTAACATAATTAAATTAAATTATATAAAGTACTCACCGTGGTGTGATGCCAGTATTCGATAATATCGAGCAAGGTAGTACTTGGGGCATAGAGGAGAAAGTCCCGCCATTCGTTGAAACTGATGTTGAGACTTCCATCTTGGTCCATGCTACGCCAACAATTAATTTATCAGAGAATATATATTATTGAAATATAATGTAATATTCTTATAATAAATTTTAAATAAAAAATTAATAATTTTAAGCAATTCATAAGATTTTACCGTTGTAATAATTTTGTTGCTTCCTCTCGCGCTATTTCTATTCCCAGCTCCTTGAAAGCTCTTATCAGTTCTTCTAAATCTATCTTGCCTGCAAATAATAAAATATAAACAAATATTTAAAGCTTTTCATATATATATATATATATATATATATATATATATATATATATATATTATATGTTAAACAGTAAATAAATATTATAACATGTCAAACAAAACATAGATCGATAGATTATAGACTAAGATTTATTTAAAAAAGTATTGTATATCATAATTTTAATTTTGTAAACTCAATCCTAAATTAGTTTAAAATTGATTAGTAATTTACTAAGCATTACATGCTTACCGTCTTTATTTTTATCAAGATCAGAAAACTGTAATCGTAGATTTTTCTCATGTTCACGAACATAATGTATGAATTCGGCCAGGCTGATATCTCCGCTCTTAGTACGATCTGATCGAGCCAGAAATTTCTGTAAAATTGTTTGGAATTATTTTTCAAATACATGCAAATATTTATTTCGATCGAATATAGAAAGCGTAGTTGATAAAAAAATATATACATAAAAATTTATACATAATTAATTTAACAAATTTATAAATAATTCAGAAAATATTAGGATATAAGACATTTTAAAATTTAGAAAAAATGTTTTATTTGAGATTATTTTTAGATATGTATTATTTCAATCAAATTTATAATTTATATGCTATATATATTAAATAGAGAAACCAAGAAATTCTTTAATATAATAATATATTAATAATTTATATCTAATTGTGATGATGAAAATTTGATATTTATTTGAATAAATAAAATGTGTAATACAGATATTTAAATTCATAAAAATTAAACAAATATTAGAAAAATATAATCAACGAAGAAATTGCATTACCTTTAAAATTTCAAAAATTATTTAAATTTCCGAAATTGTAATTCCAAGTATTTCCAGTACTTGGGATTTCAATTTGTGAAAATCAAAATCTTAAAAAGTATCAGGAGAACATAGTCGGCGAGAAGATTGCACTATTTAAAATTCCAAAAATTTTTCTGAATTTTTAAAAATTACAATTCTGAGAATTCAATTTATAAAACAATTTCAATTTATAAAAAAATCTCGGAAATAAATAAAATATTGGGAAAATATGATGAGGATATTGCATTATCTTATGATTAAAAAATTTTTTTTAAATTCCAAGAATAACGATTTCGAGAATACAAAAATAGCGAAAATTAAAATTTCAGAAATTAATAAAATGTTAAAAAATATAATAAAAATTTAAATATGTATATATATATATATATATATATATATATATATAAATATTGATGTTTAACTCAAGGATGCTTAATAATTATAATAAAAAAAATTAATGATATCGATGTATGCAAATACCTGCAAACAGGTCTTTAAATATGTTCATTTTAGCTGCACTTTCTGCACTTCGTACTAACTCTCATCCTCTTCTTTCATTTCTCATAATTTTTTATTTTATAAATGCAAAAAGCGCGTTTGACATTAGAATTCTATTTTTTTATATACATTTTTTATTTATTTTGTAAGTCATCTTTTTCCCCAATCTTAATCCAATCTTCCTAATCCAAGAAATTCCAGTCTATTCATTTTATCTACACTTCAATCTTTTTCTCTCTTACTCCTTATACGAGCTTCCCATTCCATGTGCAAAAAACATAACACAGCTAAAGATTTAAATCCCTACTTCTGTAACAATTAATTCAAATAATCCTCGTAAATAGAAGATAGTTCAAAAAGAACATGGATATATCGACAAAGAAGAAGAAAAGAAGAACATGCAAAATATATATCCCAAACGTTTCATCAATGACTAGTTTACACCCAGCCGTTCAATCCCGATTCACTTCGGAATGAAGTAATATTTCTTAAGTGTAAACGGATTAATTTCGATCCATTTTAATCCTTTTTTCTTAGCGGTAGTAAGATCAATCCGGTGTAAACGCTCCCTAAATCCACTTCATTTTGCAGTGGACTGGGATTGGACGGCTAAGTGTCAACTAAGTCAGTCCTCAAGTACAGAAACTACTAGCATACTACTGGGGATGCCAAGTGTAAATGTCATAGCGCTGCTCACGGCAGATTTCAGGCAGGATTTCATATTCGCAATGTCTCAGGTGGAGAATCGTGGATGCTATACATGTCTAATAAATACCTGGGCATATTGGGAGTGCACGCCGACCTCGCGCAGCGCCCGGGACAGGTCGTGCACGTCGACGCGACCGTTGCCGTCGAGATCGAGGCGCTGGAACAGTCGCGCTAGCCGCTCCTCGTCCTGGGCCGGCAGCTCGTGCAGGTAGTGCGCCGGCGGCGGCTTCGCGACCGCGCGCGCCGCCGGCGACGCGCTTATACGCGCACCGCCGCCGTTCCCCGGCATATGTACACGCGGACGTTACACGACGCTACGCGAGGCGAAGACCAGATAAGACGGGAGACCGCGGTCGCGGTAGCGTAACGAAGCGAAGCCGTGCCGCGGCAAGCTGTATATATATGTGTACACGTACACGCACGCACCGAGCGTACGCATGTCCATGGCCGCCACACCGCGACGCACCACCGCACTGCTGCTGGAAGGTGTGCGCGCGCGCACGGGGACGCGGACACAGCGACGCCGCGAATCGGCTGGCTGCAGGTCCAGCGAGGTCGTGTCGCCACTGCGTGGCGAGAAATAACTGGTGAGATTAACGAAGGGTCTCCGGGATCTATGGATAAAGGAGAAATCGATTCCCCAATTTCTGCACCCGAAATCTTATTAGTGTTACATTTGAAAAAACGATCTATAGAAAATGTGTTCCAGCACATCCTGCTTATTTGGAATTTTAAATTCAAATAGGATATCGCGCGTTCATTCGAAAAACACCGCCTCCCTGAAAAATATTCCTTCTAGGGGTGCGTTTCAGAAATAACACCAGAATGCATGCACCCAGGTATCGTTTTATCCTTGTTTAATATTCGATGAAAAACATGGATAAAATAATACATCCAATATTTCTGAACTCAGCCTAAATATATTCATGTGATCTATTCTTTGTATCTGAACTAGTGTACATTTGTTGCACTTAAAATGAAATAGATATGTTTTTGAAGTTTACAAAAGCGAGATAGAAAATTTTAGTGCAATTTAGTGCGGGAATAGAAAACAAATCTCTAGAAGACTACATTGACGTTACTCAGGCTGCGTTCCGATATTCACTGCCAGTACTGAAAATATATAGTTCACGTCACATATATTATAAATTTTCAGTACTAGCAGTAAATATCGGAACGTAGCCCCAGTGAGTAGAGTTTTTGAACGCAATATTAAGGAGTATCTCCTAATAACACGAACAAACTTAATTGTGAAATTGATATTAGGTCTGTTCGTTATAGCTAAAATAATGCACACTTGTAATATTTAAAATGAAATAGAAATATGTTGAAATTAAAGTTGAAATTAAGTTAAATTGAAATTTGATGAGAAACAAAATTTTGGTAAAAATTATTTAAAATAGTCTTGTCACCTTCGATTTTAATAAAATTAGACTTAATCGACGCGGTTTCGCTCAAAATAAAAGAATCTGGCAGAAAAACGCAGCGGTCTGCCTTGGTTGCGAACCAAGATATTAAATGAAATATTAAAATTTTAAATTATAAATTATAAAATTTTAAAATTTGAAATTAAAAAATTTAAATTTGAAATTAAAAAATTTAAATTTGAAATTAAAAAATTTAAATTTGAAATTTAAAAATTTAAATTTGAAATTTAAAAATTTAAATTTGAAATTAAAAATTTAAATTTGAAATTAAAAATTTTAATTTTAATTTTAAATTTAAAAAATTTAAATTTTAAATTTTAAATTAAAAAATTTAAATTTTAAATTTTAAATTAAAAAATTTAAATTTGAAATTAAAAAATTTAAATTTGAAATTTAAAAATTTAAATTTGAAATTTAAAAATTTAAATTTGAAATTAAAAATTTAAATTTGAAATTAAAAATTTTAATTTTAATTTTAAATTTAAAAAATTTAAATTTTAAATTTTAAATTAAAAAATTTAAATTTTAAATTTTAAATTAAAAAATTTAAATTTTAAATTTTAAATTAAAAAATTTAAATTTAAATTTTTAAATTTCAAATTTAAATTTTAATTTTAAAATTTAATTTTACATTATTTTAAATTTTAATATTTAGAATTTTAAATTTTAATTTAAAATTTTAATATCTCGCTTAATATCTTGGTTCGCAATCGAGACAGACCGTCGCGTTTTCCTGCCAGATTCTTTTATTTTGAGCGAAATCGTGTCGATTAAGCCTAATTTTATCAAAATTGGAGGTGACAAGATTATTCTAAATAATTACCTTTGCCTATAAAAAATTCAGCATAGTGATATACATTCTTATTAAATAAAGTTACATGCATATCAGGCTAAATTCGAGATCCGTGTTTCATCCAAATAATTGTTTATCTGTATAATTACATGAGAATTATTAGTAAAAGTATCACATCTACATCTAGTTGTTTGTTCACAATGGTTTGTATTAAAAAAATGTTAAAATTTTATTGACTATTTTAATTTTGTTTAAATTATTATTTGCTTTTTAATCTTGAGTCTGTTACATAAATCAAATATTAAATTACTAATAGTTCCAAGTTGCGTAAATATTTAGCACAAGTCATTTCGTATGTAGAACATACTTCATGAATACACACTACTTAATAATAAATCTGTTTTTTATTTTCTGTTTTCATTTTAAAATTTTAAATATCAATTTAATTTTAAATATATACGAGTTTAGTTATAAAGTAACACGGAATTGAAGCAAGTAGATATTTTCCAGTATACTTTTCATCGAATGGACAATGGTTTCTGTGAAAGCGATGACCAATCAATCCCCCGATAAGTATCTGTTATTTCCGGAGTAAGCGAGAGACCGATTGGCTGCAGCCTCGCTCGCGCTGCCTCGGTGACGTCATCCCTGTGCACAATCAGAGAAGCGGCTCATTTCGCGTTCCCCCACCGTACTGTCCGCTGTCCAGCTGTCGAGCAACCGTTTGGCAGCAGTCGGCGAAAATTTTCCTTGATCGCGAGTGATCGTGAAGGTCTCGCCGGAGTAAAAGAAAGCGAGCGCTGAGTCCGCGTCCGAGGAGAAAAGAGAGGGAGCTAAGTACGCGCTTGGTCACACGCTCGGTTCAAGTGGCCCAAATTGGAGAATACGGACGGGTGATTGTCGGCCGTCATTGCCGTTCGCATCTTGCAGTCATCGGACTGGGAAGGACGTCGTGCGTTCGTTTATAACAGTACCGCGCGAGAACAGAACGGCCTTCACGGACACGACATAACAAAAGGCAAAGGACGAGACAAACAGCGGGCTCTCGTTCTCTCGCTCTCGACCTGTCTCCCTCTACCTTGGTCTATCTCCTCCCTCTCTCGTGCATTCTCTTTCTTTCTCTTTCACTCGTCTCGTCTCGTCTCGCTCGCCCTTTCGTTCGCTCACTCGCAAACGTCGCAAATCCGGGGTCTCGTAAGAAATAACCCTCGTTTCGTTTCGCGCGCGTGAAAGAAAGAGAGGATCTGGTGCGAGTGCTACGTAAATTTCTCACGCGTTAGAACGCGCGTGTGGGTGCTATCATTGCTTTCATCGAGCCTGTCGCGCTGATAGACAACGCGCGCAAAGTGCGAAGGTAGAAGGAGATCGTCATCGTCATTGTCGTCGCCATCGTCGTCGCTGTTACTATCGTCGTTGCCGTCGTCATTGCCGTCATCGTCATCGTCATCATCAGTCACACACGCGCGTGTACGCATCTATACCCGCGTGAGAAAGAGCCCCTTCGCGCGTGATCAGCCATCATCGTTCACGGAAGTTAACGGGGAGACCATTCGTAAGGGATGTCTACCCCTGCGAGGAGGAGATTGATGAGAGACTTCAAGAGGTACTTGATGTATGACGATATCAAACGTGTCGTCCCGTCCGCCCGTCCATTCGTCCCACCGTCCGTCTATTCGATCGCGCTCTCGGCGTGACGCCATTGTAAGCGCGGTGGCTCCTGGTGCGCCCGATTCTCGGACTTGATTCGGAGTTGATCGAGTCGAGTCGGTCCTCGTCGAGGATCTCGCGTGCACGGAGGCTCAGCACCTTCCGCGCGCGAACGTCAGCCGGATTTATTATTAGAAGCGCGTTTCCTCGTCCTCCGCGATGTGTCCCTCCCGCATTTGCCCTCTGCCGCCTTCCCCCCCTCTCCTTCTGGCCCAATAAAACAAACCGTTCTCCATCCTGTCGATGATCCATGCATCATCACGATACGTTCAATCATTACTAGAACAATCAGACGAATCTTTATGATAATCACATTTGGGCATTTCATATTCGCACATACTTGTGTAATAAAAAAAAGGTTTTTTTTTTGGATCTTGGAATATTTTATATAATGCCTAACTCGTAAAACAAATTATGAATAAAATGAATCGTCATTTCTTATACATATACAATTGTAGATAATATAAATATTAATAATTTGAATAGGTGATTATATTATTTTTAATATTTTTTTATATATATACAAAGAATAAAGATAAAATTTGTTTGTGTTATTGTTTGCAATATTCTAAAAATTATTTTTGCAAAGATTACAGGAAGATCCTCCAACTGGAGTATCAGGTGCTCCGACAGACAATAATATTATGATATGGAATGCAGTTATTTTTGGGTAAGACAATATGATTTTTTATTACATTTGCTCTTTGATAACATTTGCGTCTTGTTATGTCTCAAAGAAAAATTTACATTTATAGCACTATAGCATTTATATCTGTATACTTAACAAGGTCATTGCAAAAATTATTAAAATTATTCTATGCTTATAAAATATGCTCATAAAGTGACAAGATTTTTTTCAAGTTTAAGAGCTAAAAGATAAGTTTAAGAGCTAAGAGATAAGATAAAACATTTTAAATGTATAAAAGTTCTTCATGGATGAATGTTTATGTTTTAGACCACATGATACTCCATTTGAAGATGGCACATTTAAACTTACAATAGAATTCACAGAAGAATATCCAAACAAACCACCTACAGTGAGATTTGTTAGTAAAATGTTCCACCCCAATGTATATGCGGACGGTGGAATATGCCTTGACATACTTCAAAATCGTTGGAGCCCTACTTATGACGTCTCGGCCATCTTAACATCTATACAGGTACTAAGTTTTTTCCTTTGTCGTAAAATTTATTTTAATGTTTCTTGTTTTTTCCTTGACGTTTTTTAAACAATTGGTGATGCAATTTTACGAGAAATGTAGAGTTTAATGGATATAGGGAGAGATTTATTTCTTTCTTTACAGCATCTTATATACAGATCTTCCATTACTTCCTTAATCATTATTATTCCATAAAAATATTGCATATTAAAATTATAAAAGAAGACATTGGGATATGCCATTCCAATATCATATGCCATGGGATACAATTCAAATTTTAATTTAGAATCATTTCACAATATAATTTAATATATATCTTTTTTTCTCAACTCATATTTTTTTTATTCATAAATTATGAAGCCAAAAATATTTTGCATGGCAATTAATGAATGTAGCAAGAAAAATAAAATATGGATGTTGGAAAATGGATGTTTTATTTTCTAAATCTTGCATTATGATTTTTTTTTTTATTTTTTTTGTCTTTGCATTTTAGGATCTGTATCGTTCATTGTGTCGTCTTTTCTAAAAATATGTTTGTATGTTCCTCATTGAAACATTGTTTCCAAGAAATTTCTCTTACTAATCATGTGATAACGATGTCTCAAGAATCGTTTGATTTGTCTTAACAGCGGTTGCAATTCAGCAAAGTCTAATTACATAATACTTATATGAAAATTATTTATGTGTAACATTTGCATACATTTACATTTATGTGTAACTCTACTTTCGATCGCTGGCGCCAATACGCATCTTTGATTTCTTCCATACTAATTAGCGGACAAAAGAAAGAGGTGAAAAAGAAAGAAAAGGCGGGTTATTCTTATTTATTTATTACTATCACGCGACCATGCACTTTGTCAAAAAGGCTAACGGAAAGATTATTCTCCGAAGTGTAATGAAATACGACTTATGTGATTGCAGTCGCTGTTAAGTGACCCGAACCCGAATTCTCCTGCCAACTCAATGGCAGCGCAACTGTACAAAGAGAACCGACGCGAGTACGAGAAACGAGTGAAGGCTTGCGTGGAGCAGAGTTTTGTGGATTAGTTGCGGGCGTTAACGCGATGCTGTTGTCGCAGCATCAGTCAGCCACCAACAGCCATCAGATACAGGGGAGAAGAACGTGCAGCCTTACCAAGGAGCTAACGTTAAAAACAAAAGAAAAAGGAAAACAAGCCTAGCGTGTTTCTTCCTGAAAGCTCTATCGAACTACCACACAACAATGTGCAACGTTAGACCGAATTTTTACAATGTTGAATAATAAATTATTATAAAATTGCGTATTTATTTATTTCGAATATCTGATGATACACGAAATTAGTTACTATATTAAATGTTAGAGTATAAAAAATACCTGGCTTGTCTCTTTTGTTTTCTTCATTTCCTTTTTTATTTTCTGTGCGAAGTGTCCTGTCTTTTAGACGACGCAAAATTGTACTTTGCATTCTAGTACTTCGGTATCACAAATTCACTTCTATATATATATATATATATATATATATGTATATGTATATATAAATATATACTCAACACATATATATATATATATATATATATATATATACATGCATATATATATTATAATATAATAAGAGATAATAAAAATGCATAATTTCACTGGATAGTCTAATAATTGTAACCTGATATTTGATTTCCATAACCCGAAGGCCTTTTTAGTCCTGTTGTATATAATGTTCGATGTTCTTTGTTGGAAATTTAAGATGAAATAACATGCTGAGGGAATTTGTCAACTGTTTGTGTTACAGTCGCTTTTGGACGAACCGAATCCTAATTCGCCAGCCAACTCTTTAGCGGCGCAATTGTATCAAGAAAATAAACGGGAGTATGAGAAGCGAGTGGCTACCGTAGTCGAACAGTCTTGGCTGAATTTCCAAGAGAGTCACACGGAGGATCCTCGCTGACATTAAGCATCCTGCTTTTCACGACGCGTAAGAGATCTCTGCCGCCAGCTTCTCTCTCTTTAATATAAAACTTGTCCCCGTATTATATACGTAATGGTAATTCGGTCGACACATTCTTCGTCGGAGCTGTATATGTAATATCCTTCGATATTTCATGGTGAACATTCCGCGTGTTGATTCACAGTCTATAGAACACGATGAGAGGAATTCGCACGGCTCTCACTCTGTTGCAAAAACATAGAAAAAAAAAAGATAGAAAACCGGAATGATGTAAAGTTGCACTGTTAACTTATGTGATCTTTTTACTTATAAGTACAATATATATTATCTTGCTCTTATAACTAGACATTAGGTATCCCTTGTGCAAAGGATAAAAAAATAATGTCCGTACAATGTTTCGCCATACATTAATCTTGCAGGCAAATTGACTTACTATTTTACAAATGTAGACGAGCTTGAAGAAAATACATTTATGCTAAAGGATATGAAAGTTTATAAGTCGCTTCTGGAAAGTCTACTTTCACCATGTAACGGCGCAAAACATAAGAAAATAGTGTGATTATTTCTCGTTTTCGACTTGGTATTTATCATTAGAAAGTCACGCTTGTATTAGATTGTAAATGAATGTCATATATTGGAGTATAGTATTGAATTATATAATAAATTTTGCAAGAAATTACAATGTGTTTATAAATCCTTTACTATTTTTTTAACGAGTTAATAGATGTTCATGCTTAACGTAAGAAATACTTTATATCCAATATAATTTTTTCATAGAAACATATAAATTTTTCAACAAAGAGCTTGAAATAAAAATTATTACTATTACAACTATTATATTATTTATATATTTTGATCTTTCATATTATATTATCATGACTTTCCAATTAACACTTTCATGGGATTCTTCAATCATCCAATTAATTTATAATTATTTACATATTGTATTTTTACTTTTCATTACATTTACTTTAATTCATGTATGTGTGTGTGTATATATATATATATATATATATATATATATATATATATGTATATATAAATATAAACATACATATGTGTAAATTGTATGCTTTTTGAACTTCTGCAGATATTTTGCTCAGTATTTGAACATTCTCTTCTAATAAATGAATATATATTAATATATATTCATTATATATTAATATATATATTATAAGACATCATATCATATAATATCATAATTTACATGAACCCAAAGAAATGCATTTGGATGTAAATGTGATTCATTT
This sequence comes from Pogonomyrmex barbatus, assembly GCF_055798465.1. NCBI lineage: Eukaryota > Metazoa > Arthropoda > Insecta > Hymenoptera > Formicidae > Pogonomyrmex > Pogonomyrmex barbatus. The sequence goes on from NW_028297149.1 coordinate 11,809,265, forward strand.
AATATTGATAGCAATTATATGTACAATTGTAAATATCACATATACATTTAGTTTTTACAATTTATATGCAAAGAAATATCGCTCTCTAAATAAAATCCTACAAGAAAAGAAGAAGTTACAATTTCAGAAAAGAAAGTGGAAAAATATAATTTAAGATTTTCGTAGATATGATCTCAAGTTCCATGTTGAAAATTAAAATCTGTTCTACAAAAATCTCGATTAAGTCCAATTAAGTTTTTCGAGATTTTTAAGTTTTTCGCTGCCGTGCTCTTGCTATGATTTCTCTTCTTTTTCTTTATTATATCTTTCCAATTCTTTGAGAAATTGTGCCTTAGGTTTCATGACATTAGGTCGATCACCACGACACTTGGGACAGAACCATTTGCCTTTGGGTTTTGTCGATAGAGAAACGCAAGAAAAATGGAACCATTCTATGGGACACAAATCGTTGTCACAGAGAATCATTTCGCCATAAGATATCTGATCACACAGACAATAAGTCGGTTCATCAGGATCAATAGCAAGATCATCTTCTGGTGGTGGCGGTGTATCCTCACGATGTTGATTTTGTTGATTGCCTTGCCGAGATTTTCGCTTCTTCTTTTTACCGGTAGTAGCAGCTGTCGTCTTCTTCTGATTTCCATTACTCGTATTTGATAACGCCGAAGATCTCGTTTCTGCCATTCCAACTATCATGTCCATGGAATGTGTCGATTCTATCAAAGCTTCAGTTCTCGTTCTTCTCGCACGTTTTGGTTGACGTTCTGCACTGTTCGCATGACTTGCATTATTCGAATTACTATTCAAATTTGATTCACGGATTGATTCAGAACTTTCCTGTTCCTTTCCAAAATCTAAAAAAAGATTAAAAATTAATATATTAGAATTATCCTCGAGTATCGTATTTATCAAATTGAAAAATATATAAAATACCATACCTAGATTTCGGTAATCTAAATCTAGCTGTCTAGATTTGTTTTCTATAAGATCCTGTACTTGTTGAACAATCTGTAACTTTTCATCTCCTATTTCCTGTGCTGCAATTAAGGCTTGCTGTACTCTTAACAGTGCTCTCCTTTTAACTACAGGATCCGTATCAATCCTCAATGTTTCTTGATGCTGATCTACTTCACGTAGATATGCTATAGAATAAAACAATATAAATAACTGCAATTCATAATTTTAACAATCATTCTTATAAAAAGCTCATCAAACTCATGAGAAAAGCAATACAATCTTTTTATTTCTCTTATCAAAAGATTCACAAATCTATTCACAAATCTTGAGACTATCATTGACGATATGTTACTTTTCTCATAAAATCAAATTTAAACAACAAGAATATGTTTAAAAAACTGTTCAAAGAAAATTTTTTTTTTTTATTATAAGCATTATCATAAATTAAATCCATTTCGTACCAAATTATCAAAAACCGCTATTGAAATATTGTTACCCACAAGTAATCCAATACGCGAGGTGTATCATTGGAAAAAAAAGCCACGCTATCAGAAAAATAGAAAATAGCATTGTGTTCGGAGAAGTGCCAGGAAGCACTCGCAATCGAGATCGGAAGAATGCCGGGAATGTGATCGAAATTACTTTGACAAGTGGCATCCAGCTCGCGTAGACGAGAAACATGTCTCTGCAGGTCGTTCGGCAGATTTTCCACACAGTCCAGGTAGTTCTCGATGTACGTCGCCGAATAGAGTGCCTCAACCACCGCCTGATTCAACATTGTCACGCTGTTGTTCCTCTTTCTCTTTCTTTCACTTTGGAGCGTCCCACGCGCAACGACAACGCACGGTAAGATCGTTGGTAATCGGCTACTGTTGTGATTCTTCGCACCATTTATATAGACTACACGATATACACGGTAGTGTGTGCGTAACGAATTAATCTTTACCTCTGATTATTCGCGCGGAATAGACGACGCGCGCGGCAGAACGAGAAATTCCTCTAGAGTCACCCGCGCGCTACCTACACAGTTACGAGAACAAAATGGACGATCATGGATGATGCGCGCAGTTTGATTTTTATCTATTACAAAAAAAAAAAATTCCTTCTGATTGCATTTGATATATTCCCTTGTTCTAGAATTATTTCGCAATCATATTAATTTAAATGAAAAACATTCTATCTGTAAAAAATAAACTTTTATTTAAATAATCTGAATTCATATCTTTTTAATATTCATTTTAGGAAAAAAAAATTAAAACTCTATTAAAAATAAGACTTATGAATTTGAATTTCTACTTTTCGAAATTAAGAATTAATTAATTGGAAAATTCATGAACGTATTTCTACTTTCTCTTAATTATCTTGCTTTGGAAATGATGGCGTGATTAATTCTGAAAATATTTCAACGTTTATCTAAAATTCGATTTCTGTTCAGTTTTCGATTGGAAGATGAAAATAAAATAAGAGAATTTTAGAAATTTTAAAAATCATTCAAAATTTTTTAAGGAATCAATTTTGTAGTGCGAAATTTATCAAAATTTGTACGATTACTAATTATTAATTATTAATCACTTTCGTATGTTTAAACGCAATTTAATCGCTACACTGACTAGCGATCTGACGTCATCGTGATCGCGGCGCGGGTGGCCAATCGTGCGTCGCGACAGCATTTAATTTCCGAACGACAGAGGGGAGAGTACTCGATCATCCGGCAGTCCGGTAGCACCGCAAAATTTTCGCGAATCTCGGTTCATCCCACATCCTCAGCAGCCGATCTCACCGCCGAAATGACGTCGACCAACACATACCAAGGTCTCGCCGATAGCAGTCGCAAATCCAGCAAGTAAGTAACACGGGAGTATTTTTTTTTTTTGCGCTATCTTCTTGCCGTTCGTGCCGGCAAATCATCCTGTATCACCACCACCACCCGTCGCCGGTTGACACTCGAAAAAAAGATGCACTCGCTCGACGCGAAACGAGCGACGTATCGACTTTCATTAGCGCCTGCTGACTTTATTTAAATAACAATACACGCATGAGTCGGCATCAACAAGTTTTCCTTGCGGCCACTTGTATTTATCTTTCTTTTTTTAGTAACATCCGAGCAACGCTTGACACCAGAATTATGCGAGTATAAAATATTCTGCATGTTTGTTGATTTTAATTTTTTGAGATTTTGATTCGAAATATTGATAATTTTATTTTGAATTGATTCTTTCTGAATCGATTCTTCTTGGGGATTCTTCTAATGTTTTTCCTTTCATTAAAATTTTGTATTTTTTATCTATAACGATTTAAATCTATTTCTCTCATGTCTTTTTGATTATAGAATTTGATTATAAATATTCTTTATTTTAAATTCCATTTACGTGTTATCGATAAATTTGTGAAGAAGTTCGCGAAGTCAACGATAGATCGCGTGCGGTGTATTAAAAGACGCGAGCGCGTCTATTCTAAAAATATTATATTTGCAACGTAATATAAAAATGAATATTTAAATTGTTCAATTAATCAATTTTAATCAATTTTCAAAACAATTAATACTAATAATAAGAGGTAAAATTTCTATATCATAATAATTTAATACTCAATGTTGAATATAAGAATCTTGCAAAAAAAATCTGAAAGAAAATCATAAATTTAAATGAATAATAATACTTTGAAATGAATGATAGTACTTTGCTATCTAATCGTGTTTAAAAGATCATTTGTCATTTTGAAAATTAATCTTCTAACTTCAATTTTCTATCATGCTTGAAACAAATTTGTATAACGTGTAACTAGGAAATCTTAATCCCAGAATATAGATCAACGATTAATTTTCAAATTTTTAATACTTTATTATAAAAATCAGACTTCTAATTTCTATTTATATTACCTATCAAATCAAATTTGACTATTAAAAAAATAATACAGCAATAAAATATTAAGCTAAATATGATAAAAATAAAATGAGACATAAAAATATAAATATGAATATATCACTTCAAAATTACATAACTTTATAGAAGATTAAAAACATTTTGCTATTTCGATCGAGAAAAAAATCAATCGCTGCTCGGTCTAAGAACTTGTCAACATTAAGATCGTTCGTTCTAGAACAGCTTGTCCTATTGTTTGTAGAAGCGGAATGCGCCGAAGATATATTGGCTGTAAAAATTTTTCTCGGGTTCGCGCAAACGTGGTTCTACGCCATTAAACGGGTATCGTATATTTAAGCGCGTTTAAAGCGAGTGTTAAGGAAGTCCTGTGGTTTCGCACGAAACAGGATGATGAGAAAGAACGAGAGAGAAAGAAAGAGATACTCGGCGCGGGACTTTGTGAAGTCGGACATTTCGTCGGTATTATTTTGTAAAGAAGCTGTGCTAGAAAACACTGGTGGTTTACCACCAGTATCGCCTAATCATCGCTGGTGCACGCTCGCAATCAACGAGTACTATACAGGATGTTTCAAAGGAGGTCAATCATTCGACAAGTGATTAAGAATCCAAAAACAAGAAAAAAAGTTGGAACATAGATTCGGAAATGTGTTGTTTTGGAATTGTCGCCATTTTTATATTGAACTTTTAAATTGCTTTGCTTTCGAATTTTTTTGTCAAAATTAAAGGAAGACGTGATCCTTACAAGTTTTATAATGTAATCAAAGTTAAATAAAAATCGCGGATTATTGTAGCACTACACAGAATACACCACGCGAAGATACAGTTCGCTTAGCATCTCTTGACAGAAATCAAGATTCCACAGTTGTACATCCTTAATAAAGCAGTTAAAGTATGCTAAAGCTTATAAAACTCATAAAGATCATCTCTTCTTTCAGTTTTGACAAAAAAATTTGAAAGCAAAGCAATTTCAAATTTCAATGTGAAAATGACGATAACTCGAAAACAACAGCATTTTCGGGCCTATATTCCATATTAACTTTCTTTCTTACTTTTGGGTCTTCATTCATTTCCCGAGTGATTGACCTCGACTTACGGAACACCCTGTAGGTACATTCAGTCGCGTGTACACATGTACGCGTATACATGTGCACACGGTCTCAATGTGCGGTATCTCGAAACGATTAAACTAACATTCCGTCAAGTCTGACATGACACGGTTGATACACACATATTGAATTGCCGTATATCATACAAGGTATATCCCATCCGGTGATACAAAATATGATACACGGTAATTCGGTAACATAATATATAATTAGCGACAGCGCGGTCTGCGCTAAATTTGACAGTGTTACGTCCGCCGCATCCGTTCGTCGTTTTTAACATTGCAGTCTTCACATATCGATGTGCTTCGGGAAAAAAAAGCACTTGACTTGGTAGAAATGAACCTTCCATTTATGTTTAGGTCTAAGTAATAGTACTGGCGTAATTAAAAGAAACGCGGGCGAACGACGGCGCACCGCGTCGCGGTTGCTCCTTTCGTTTTTTCATCCCTTCGTTTCATTTTATTTAGATTTCCGTTACGTGCACGCATACATTACAACCCGCAGAGTTTCCCTCGTCAATATTATCGCGTCCTGGTTTGCGTAATTACGCGTTACTCGAGCTACGATGATTGGACAAGACCTCGAACCTCGTGTCCCGACGTGTCGCAGCCTTTTTTTTCAGGGCGATAACATATGGCTTATTATTTTGTATCGGATACGTATATGAAAGGGGAACATTAATGGCGTGTTGTTGCTTGTAAAGACCATGGGCGCCATGGGTACACGCCCAATGCGAACGACGCCTACAATATCGAGGGCCAAGTCCTGCTGTCACACACGACTGAACGAATACTCATAAATACGCGTGATATTGAATTAATAATGAGAATGTTGAAGGGAGTTTCAAGAGTTTCCAGGGTTTCTATAATTCTTAATAATTTCTGTTAATCTTATCACTTTTTAATATTCAAGGTGAATTCAGCCATATCTGATATAGCATGCATGAATAATTCGATAAAAAATTCAGTTTTTTTTTACTCGCGCTTTCATTTTAATTCAATTTCATATTGTTTGCGATATAAAAATTATGCGCGATACTCGACATTTAAATATTGTGAAACCTGCGATTTCCTGCGATGTAGCATTCTGCATAAATAAATCGATTTAATTCCTATTCATAGACACGGAAATCATCATCTGTGATAATGAACTATGAAGCGATTTTTTTTTTTCCCCTGTCTACTTGAGAATCCCTAGACTTTAACGATGCGTTTTTCTGAAGTGGCTTATTCGAATGCATCGAACGCATCCGCGGAACGCCGCCGCGTAAGCGAGTAATACAAGCTCCAAGCTTGTGACTCATCGCGGCTGCTAGCGTGCCACATAGAGGCGTATACATTTAGGTCCCCGAAGTAATTGCATAGGTACACGACGTTTCTGCCTACCCTTTGTTCGCTGTCCTTCGTTCAGCCGGTCATCTTCGTTGTCTTTCTCTCTTTCCCTCCCCGTTGTACACCTCTCTCTTTATTTCCCGACGACTCGTCGCTGCACGCCGCGCGTGCAGGAAAGGCTTCCACGTACACGCGTACGTACACGTGGGGATGAGGAAATGACGCTGGCAATTTGCGGCGCGACGCCCGCGAATTCGTGGAATTCCACGATCTCGCGGTCTACTCGTTCGCTGGCCGCCTATAAAAAAAGACGTTTTGTTCGTTATTTTATACAACTTGACGTGAAAGATATTCACAAAATTGCAACAATTGGCATTCTTTTGGCATATCTGGTACATTTGTCTCTCCTATCAAAAATATTTAATTATATATGATATCTTAAAGATTGTTCATATCTCTTAAAGTTATGTTTTAGCGATTTTAATTAGCAGCGGATCCAATCATATTAATTCACGATTGAATCCACTGCAATATTACTACGTTATTTTTCTTTTTTGTTTTGGAAAAAAAGTGCATCGTAACTTTATCATAAAGAATATTAATTCGTTATCATTTGATTGTATAAATGGATCGAACAAAATCGCGGAGTAAACATTTAGTGTGCGATCACGAAGCGACGAAACATTAACGAAGTAGACTGACCACTCCGAAAGTGGGTTGAACGTATTTTTAAGTAACCGCGAGATTTTGCATTGAAAAGGAAGAAGAGGAACACGGCGACACGGTCGGTAAGATAAATATAACCGCTGTCGCTGGCCCGGTTTTAGCGTGCATTCCCAGGAGAAAATCATCCGGTGTCCGTGACTGACGACGAGCCTAAGGGCAGAGCCTCGTAGTTATTTGTTGGTTGACCTGTGTAAGGGCCCGTCGTATACTCCGGCTCCCGCAAAGTTGCATCCGTTGCGACGCACCTGCCTCGGTTTATTCGCACGCAACTTCATTCTTTGTATTAACATTTTTTTATGAATAATTCTTTTTCCTTTCTTGCCACATATCTCTGTCTAAAATATGAAAAGAAAAAAGCTTATTTATAAATTAATTTATTTTTATATATCTATATTAATGAATTATATTAGTAATAGATAGTAACTTTACAGATTTTTAAAAATTGTATTGCGCGCATATATTATTTCTTTTACACGCGATGTAAAAAAATCTTTCTATTTATTATATGTACCAACTCGAATCAACGAAAGTGTGTTTCTACAATCCGCAAATAGAAAATATTCGTTGCGTTGTTTTCGGCCGAGGGGGTTCCCCGAACCCCAAACTCCATGCCATAACCGCAGGACTTAAGGCCCCGTGCACAGTTGCGCTTGTTGCACCGCGCCGCCTCTCCCCTCCTTCTCTCATTCCTTTTCTCTCTCTCTCTCTCTCTCTCTCTCTTGCATATTCGCTTCGAAGTCGTCGGCCGTTCGCGCGCAACTTCGCGCCGCACCTCGCCGCCGATCCGCCATCAGTATTTCGCGATCGTGCGCAACCAGCAGCGGCCGCCGATCAACCGAGCGTAGCATTCACCGTCTGTGCGCGCGCGCTCTCAAGCGAGTCTCTACCTCTCCGTCTTTCTTTCTCTCTCTCTCTCTCTCTCTCTCTCTCTCTCTCTCGCGCGCGCGCGCGCACGCACGAGAGTTTCTCGACTTTTTCGGAGGTGGCGCCTCCACTTCGCGCTCGCGGCGCACACCGTCTAGCGTCTTTTCTTCCCGCGGGGCCTTTCGCGCCCTCTCGCTTTCACCCGTGCTCCGTCTCTCGCTCTGTCCTCGCCTCGCTTTCCACCCCGTGGCCCCCGTGCTCGTGCGACGTGCCGAATCCGCACGAACGAACGGAAAGACTGCTAGAGCGTCGCGCGTGACCCAACTTGACCCGCGTCATTCGCGCTCGCGCGTGTGCCGGTACAAATTTTGTTGCGTGTCCGCGCTTTCCTCGCGAGGACGGTTTGCACGCGCGACAGTTCTCCGCTTCGGTGTGCTTCGAGGTTACCGAGTGGACAGCAGTTACTACAGGGGAAAGAAAGATGTGGGCCGGTCAAGACGACACGCAGAGATTCAAGACCAGGTGCGTTCTTCTTCGAATTCATGCACGTCTACTTGCACGCACGCACGCGCGCACTTATGCTCGTTTTTTTTCATTTCATTTCCTCGATTTTCTCTCTTTTTGACAACTGTTGCCCGACATAATCTAGCGGTTGTGCTATGGCTTTCCTTTCCTTTACGCGACTGGTTCGAACTTGATGCGATAGATCGAGATAGATGAGTTAAAGGATTATTCTAAAAGTGCGCTTTAAAGCTCCGGCACCAATAAAAATTTTCAGATAATAATGAATTTTTAAAGAGTGCAACAGACTGCAACTTTTATAAATTGAAGTTTCATAATATTTTATAAAATATTTAGAGTTATACCATGAAAAGAATTTTTTTTGGTTAAATAATTCGTTGAATTGTCAAATTCAGTTTTAAAATTAAATATATTCTATATAATATATTCTTTTAATATAGGACCGTTTGTCGCTTTGTTGTATTTAACAAAGGGTATGCGACATGCGCGTGCAGGTCTCGTTTCGATACTTCCTTTTCTATTTTTCCTCTCTATCTTTTTCCTTGCGTAAACTGCATCGATCTACAATGTATTTTTGAAATCGGATTGCAATTTTTATAATACAATATGTAATGTTTCTTGGAAAAAAAATTGTTCAATTTTTACAATTGTCATGATTCATATCGCATGAATCATGTATCAAAATACATACACTTATATCGAACGTTTACGAAGGTCAAGTGCGATACTTACCATTGTATAAATATATACATATAGTGTCTTTTTATTTGTAATTAGATAAGGATAGAGATAAGGATATTAATATACTTTAGATTACTTTAGAAAAATTATAAAATTATGTATAAAAATAATCTAAGCTATGTTGTTAACCAAAAATTTATATTAGAATTATTAATTTAAGATTTGATAACGCAAATGTGTCGCTACTTACTTCGCGAATCTTTTATACATAAAATCGAAATTTTAATCAACGCATAATCAAGAATGCTTAAGCATAGTTAAGTATTTTTAATTAAATATTTTTAATATATATATTTATATATTTTATATATCATATTATATTTATATATTTTAAATCTCAAGATCACGATAATTAAGCGTTTTTTTTTTTTTTTTTTTTTTTTTTTTTTTTTTTTTTTAATTCGGAGACCGTGCTTTATCTCCAAAATCATTAATTAAATATATTCCATAATCCAATTATAATGAAGTGCCTTATAAGCCTAACAAAGAGAGGCTTGTAAGGCTTGGCAATTGTCGCACTTAATGATGGAAGCGGAGGGGACACTCGCGAGATTCTCTCAGAGAGACAAATACCTCGGCCGATTAAGGGCGTCAAGGCGAACGGGAATCGACTACCAATCCAGTTTCTATTTCTGCGAGACGCCCGTGAAACGAGAAAGGCAGTCAGTCGTGCCGTTCGTAGGTACGTAGCCGTACAAAGGTTAATGCCGGCGCAATGAGAGCAACATGAGACATTCGCCAGACGTGTTTCCACCATATCGTACAAGTCACGCCACGCTAAGAGGACATGCTACATCGAACATCATGAATCTCGATTGGTGGAAATTACAGCGTCTTCCGCACCTGCTCGCCCGAGCGTGTAGCGCAGCGCATGCGACTAATCCGGAAATCGAGATAAACCAGACCAACTGTGCGTGATATATCGGTGTCTCCAGTTTTTGTATGCGTTTTCGCGAACGATGAATCAGGATCTTTTATCAATTACGAACGAATAAATTGAAATGGCAATGGTTGCAAAAAGTAGTTATATCTTTTTTATATAAAAGATAAATTTGCTATTACATATTTAATAATGGTGAATATAAATAATCGTGAAAGTTAATGATTTTAAGATTTTATATTCTTTTAAGAATTTTAAGAACAGAACGATGGATCTGACAATTTTATTGCGCGTTTATTTCTTTGATGGAAACAAATAATATTTTTAAAGTTCTGACGCATCGAGCATATGACTCGGATTGCTTTCTTGATAAGATATAGTGATAATGCGCATACCAGTAGATAACGATATGGCTCTTCGAAAGATAGAATTCGAGAGAAATAAACATCTCTATGAAGACGGAAATGATGAAAATTATCATAGTTCCATCAATCGAATGAATGCTATATTTATCGACATTCTCGCGAGTCACGTAACAATTCAAGAGTAACAGATCCTTACTCATCTTCTTTATTGAGCGATGTCACGCGAGTGTTGTTGAAATAAACAATCACAAAATAAGATATACTAAGAATCCTAGGATATACTAGGAATAAGGATTAACGCGCATTTTGATGCTCGTCGACCGTTTTCGTGGGGAAGAAAAACTCAAAGTCCGCACGGCCAATGACTCCGACTTGCGTGTTTCATTGGCTGACTCGTTGTCGTTTCCTCCCGTCTTAAGTACAACGTCTAATTGCTAACAATTTTGAAACGAGGATTGCTTGAATCGCCTCGAGAGCATTATCGTGGACAATAAGTCGAGGTTGGGCCGCGTGGGCGTTTCGCGTGAATCTCTTTCCGCAGGATATATACATTCGACTGTCTTATCAAACCTGTCGGAAATGTCATGCGATATGAAAAATCCTTGTTGCACATTCGAGATAATTCGAGTTAATATTTTAAACGTGACAAAAAAATATAAAAGGTATATTTCTTTTTTTCGTTTGCGGTAATTGATGTAAAAAGACTATATTTTCAAATTTCTTTAAAAAAAATATAAAGAATAATTTTATATGCGATGATCAACAACGCATTGTTCTTATATCTTTAAAATTTTATCCCTTTTTTAAATCGAATATTAAGAAAAATATCTTTTTTATGAAATTTTGTTTAAACTCTTTAAACATCTAATTAGTAGCCTGTAATTAATAATGATAAAAAGTTCCTTTTCTATTGTATGTAAATGAGACAAGATAAACTGTGCAACCATCATATCTGTGAGGTTACTTAAATAGAAATGTTCGTTTTATAATAGTAATTTTATTGATCAAACATATTAATTGATTCCAGTGATTATTGAAATGTGATAATTGAAGGCACTCTCAACTATATCTCTTCTCGGATGTGCGAATAATTAGCGCGAGACATGACAGTGTCTCTTGATACTTTCATCCAGCTTGATACGACGCGACGCGATGCGACGCAACGCGATGCGTACGTGCGTATGTGCATGCGTGCGTGCGTGCGTGCGTGCGTGCGTGCGTGCGTGCGTGCGTGCGTGCGTGCGTGCGTGCGTGCGTGCGTGCGTGCGTGCGTGCGTGCGTGCGTGCGTGCGTGCGTGCGTGCATGCGTGCGTGCGTGCGTGCGTGCGTGCGTGCGTGCGTGCGTGCGTGAATACGCATCGTATGTATAATATATCCTTGTTCGCTCGCTCGCTCGCTCGCTCGCTCTCGCGCGAAGTGCAGTACAAACGCGGGCGCAGTGCACCGTCATCGGTGTCCTGTTGCAGTGGGAACGTCGCTTTTGCTCGTGTACAACTCGTTTGACCGATCCTCCCGTGTACGTTCCGGTACTCTCATTCGACCGGTTTTAAAAGCTCCGCGTCGTAAGCGGCACGAATCGCTCCGTAATTTTTTTCAAACGCGCGATATTCTTGCCCCGAATTAAATAGCGAAAGAGAAAACAATTTGGTGTAATATCCACATCATATCGATTTCTATTTGCTTGAAATAAGAAAGAGATATATTTGCCGGCGATATCGTCGCTTTTTCATAACCCATGCGAACCCATGTCAATTTTTCCTTGTTACAAGCTTAAAATGCGTTATAATGAAATTTCAATAAGGCGTTTATCACTTGGCGTGCTAACGTTTAATATGTATGCCCTGATAACTTCCTGTTGGCAGCGTACGCATTATTAAATTTTTATGCGACGACCGTGCACTGACATGCGTTCCGTAATACACGCAAGAAATGCGAGATGCGTTTGTAATACGCACAAGAAACGAGTACACATCGCTGACAGCTTAATAGTATCCCGCCGCTTTCGATAAGAGAGAGAGAGGAAGAGAGAGAAAGAGAGAGAAAAATGGCTTATTAAAACCTTTTCATAGTCATTACATAAATGAGTCTGACATTATTGCATACCATATGTGCATCTAATGAGGCCGTTAAATTATTTAGAGAATGTCCGGCAAAGAGCGCGTATCCATAAGTGTAACGTGTAACGTCTCACATCCAGATGTGTTTTCATCTTACAATAATATTGTTTAGTAGATGCACGATATTTACGTTTTAATCAGACTATGGTTATGAGATTTTATATTCATGCATAAGTAACGTTTAGCATCAAGAGCGTTAAAAAGGGATAGCCGATGGAGTTTACAAAGTTAAGAAAATAGGAAAGCAGTCGTGGGAGAAAGAGGAAGGCGAAATGAAGGATGACATCTTTGCTGTTAGTTTGCCATTAACCGGAAATTGCGCGAAGAGTGCATTCGGTTGTAGAATTAAAATCGCGCGATTATTCCCCTTTCTATCTACAAACATGTAATATACATCAGGATTGCTTTGTCTTGTATCGGGATCCGATGGAATTGACAAAAATCTCAAATCACTTCCTTTGATATCTCGGGCATCCGTGGTCGACACACACACACACACACACACACACACACACACACACACACACACACACACACACCATACATACATACATACATACACGCACGCACCGAGCACCTTCATCCTGCTGATCGGGCTAGTTAACGCCTCGCGCGCTCGAGGCGCGTTTTATAGAACGCATTGCTCGCAGCGAGTCCATTAATCTCGCGCGGGCAGAAGGGATGTTTATCTCGGCTCATTGTTGATAGTCGCGCATGTGCAACATATGCGCGGCCGCTCGCGAAAGCGCATCGTGGTGTGCGCACGCGAAGGAAATCATTTGCCCGGGGAAATTTACGGTTGATCGTGCGATTACGTGCTAACGTGCGCGTTCCGGCGGAACCCCGCGAGCGGGATATTATTGCACATCCCGCGAGCGGAACTCGCACGCACGCCTCTGCTGCACATTTTCCCGCGGAATGCGAGAAAAGCGCGTCTCCCCGTCCCCGTCATCCGTCCTGCCGTCTGCCGATAGGCAAAGCGTGAAAAGAATCCAAACACACATCTTTCTCAGATGACATTCGATCGCTATCATTATTTTCTTTATGTATCGCGTATATTCTTGCCGAATGCCGCGAATATTCTAGTGTAATGTGCTTACTTTGCGACAGACGGACTTTTCGTGACGAGATTACAATTAATAAAATATTTAAGAGAAAATTCATATTTGTTCGCGCAATTGCTTTCTTTCGTTTTCTTAATTATCATTTTTTTTTTTTTTTTTTTTTTTTTTTTTTTTTTTTCGAATTGGTTAATCGATATTGAGCAATTAACACAATTAATCGAGCTGATTCTCGAAGGAGTATTCCTCTTGTGGAATTCATGCGATCGCGATAAAGATGTAATACTCCGATGTATTGCTCCTACATACGGCAAATACCGCCTCTTTCGAAAGAATAGTCTCTTTCGTTTCACTTTTGTTTTCATTTCCATTCTTTTGGCAGCAAAATATAATATTTAAATTTTGACAGAGAAAATATGTATATTTTTACGTATATATATTATTACGTATATACATTATTACGTATATATATTATGTTCCACTGACTAAATGCGTCTGAACATCTGGGATAAGAGTGGTTCCTCCTCGGCATGTTCAATTAGGGAAAGATGAGGCACTTTTAGCGCGTGACAGTGCGATTTAAGATGTTTTAATCGTAATGCGATACAATTATACGTTCGCTCGTTCGTATTGGTTGAAGCTTAATGACCTAATCGAAATGTATTCGTTGGATTAATGAGAAGAAGTGGAACCGGCCGCTAGTCGGTTCGCTTTGGGATTTCACTCGCTTGACGCGATTTCTAATATCTCCCGCACTGTGCGTTTAACGTTTTACCGTTAGACGCTAATTGTCCAACAAGACGTGGAAGAGCATCCGCCTTTAACGATCCCGCTAAATGCTCGTTTGTAATGTAATTCACAGTGATTTTAATTGCACCCCCTAACAAACGAGAATCGGCAAGAACTAAGCAGTTTTCTAGGTGTGCCGCTCTAATTAAAACCACATCTAAATAGTGTCTGCAACGTTTTATAAAAGCCATTAGATTGATACAATGCCATTATGTTGATGGTACCGTTATTACGGTAACAATATTGATTATGATTGGGTGTCCTTTACGAAAATAATTTGATAAATCGTTCGCCTGCGATATTTTTCGTACGTACCGCAATTTCCCTTTGATTTCCTTTGTGTTAACGAACTTGTGCGCCTCCGCAATATCACGGGCGCGTGTCACAACGGTGGCGGCGGTGGCGGCGGTGGCGGCGATTCGATAATTTATTACTATTGCACGCTAATGATTCGTCAAATAGCATAAATAATGTCCACGGCGACGCACTATGCTGCGGGCCGTAACCATTAATCTCGCGATTCCGGAACACGCGAAAATTACATACGTGCTTGCCGATTATTTACGACACATAAATCACGCCGATCTTAATATATTCCGCCGTGTATTATAACATTACAGCTTGAGCTCATTTTACGTTACCGCGCACTCTTTTCAGATTTCTCAACAGATCAAACCCGGTCATCGTTTTGTTTGCGCATTTGTCGTCGTGTCGCAAGATCAAAGTTTCGATTTTTTTATTCTTTCGAAAGCTCAAATTGCTCTCTTCATTCGATATCTAAAAGTGCGATTTGAATTACAATTTACATTAAGAATTTTATATTTTTTTTTATTACGATAGAAAAATTAAAAATTACAGATTGGAAATTTTTATTTATATTAAAAATCTGTAAAAATTGAAATATTTTTTCTTTGAAGTATTTTTTCCTTTTTTTTTTTTTTCTTTTTTTTTTCTTTTATTTTATGATGTAACAGCATTTGTTGCTGTAAAATAAACACTTTAGATACGCAACAGGACACTTCAGGAGGCTTCGTGTTCTCCCCAGGTTTATGTTTAATTGTGATTCGTAATCATTTAAACAAAGCGTCGTTTTTTCTCATCCCGTTATCTCTTACACGCTATAATTGTAGCTACGTTAATTCTATACCATGACATTCATTAAGAAGACTATAACATTCTGTTTTCTGATGTCACGAGATTATCTAAAATTGTGTGATTTCCAGAGCTACTAGTTTTCATTTGTCCGATTATTTTTTTTTTTTTTTTTTTTCGACATTCGCGCGTACCGTTTTGGACAATCCGTCGCGCTAATTATGTGTAAATATTACGCGGAAAGACGCGTGTGCGTGCTCCTGGACAAAGTAAAGTAAAGGAAGAGACCGGAATCACGCTTCGGCATGCGTGGCGTTTTTCGCGAGTTCCTCCGTAATCCTAGACTCCTGGCGATCCCGCACGTGAACGATAACCGTGATTGTTCTAGGTGTTTTTGTATTCATATATGTGTACGGTACTCTGTTATTAATATTATGACATTTCCTGTTACCAGAAATATACTTGGATAACTCAAAGCCAATAGTTCTTCAATAGAAATTCAAAAAAATTTGTCAATATATAAGATTTAATTTTTCTTTTAATTATGATGATAATCGATATCGAGACGCGTTAAGGGAAAACGACAACGAATAATCGGTGTCTTGTCGAATTTGTTTTTAAATGAAATCGATCGTTCGTTATCCGAGAGATTCTTAGCCACACGCGTGACTCTTATCGATATTCCTCTCGCGCTCGATTCGCGTTATTGATCACCCTACGATTCCCGATGTCGAACGAACATCGCGCAACAGGTACGTCTCAATACATCCTCGAGCATGTGCCGTTAATTCGCGGCGATTTATTCCGAGCGTTTTCATCAACCCGCATCATGATCGGCATTTCTCATCGGCGTTTCCTACGTGGCGCGCAGGCGATCGGCCGACGCGATTCGCGAGCGTAATAGAATAATACGTTCCGGAATAGAAACTCGCGGTCTCTAATGAGCATGCGCGCTCGTCAAACCGCACTGCACGCAAATCGCGCGTAAGTATAGTCCATCATTGTGCAGCATTTCTAAAGGACTTGATACTTAATGTGAAAGGCGCCCGTCTGAACGTTGCAATCGGGCCGATATTGACCGGGGCTCGGTCGCCCGGGATTCACGTCTATGGATGCACGTTTTCACGTGCGCATCGCGCACTCACGCACATTACATTACATTACATTACATTCACATTCACATTCGTTCGTGCCCCGCCCGGTGAATGCGTGCGTGCGTGCGTGTGTGCGTGTCCGTGGGTTTGTGCCTTCATTCATGGCCTCGCCTTTAGCACGTATCCAAGCTTCGAGAAAACGTCTCGGTCTGTACTCTTTCACTCTGTCTGCGATTATAAAAAAAAAATCTTGAGAGTTAAATCGAATGTTATTCATTTTTTTTCTTTCTTTTTTTCTTCAATTTTGTGCAGTGTGTTATATAGAACAAAAAACAAGAGAGTTTGAAACAAGAGTCAATTTTAATGCCACAAGAAGAAAAATGTATCGATCTCTTTCTTGCAAGATCATTGCGATCGTCAATTATTGTAAATTGCACTTCCTAAAATCCTCCCGAGATGACATGCGAATATCTATGGGCAAGTTATGTACGTACGTGTTTGCGCGGCACGTACTTGGCGGATGTAATAATAACGGTGGTAAATTATGATATACCACATTGTATATAGATAGATAATTATCTTGCCCTATACACGTACGATAGCTATGCTTTATGCCATGTGTATTTATTGTAAGAATTCACGAGAGAGAGAGAGAGAAATCGTTTAGAACACACGCGATTTATACTTCACTACAAACTGCAAATACGTATACATTTTCAAGTAGGTAAATCGGTCTTCATATCTTTAACTATAATTTTGATAAGATGTATTTAGCTACAAACAAATATTTAACTCTCTTTTTTTTGTCGGTCTCCGGTTTCCGGTTATAACGGCAATGCGACATCCGGTGCGACGGAAGCGCGTTGCTGTAATTTACCGACGTCGAAACTTAAATTGGCTGTACATCGTGAGAAATGACATTGTTAAAAAGATTATCATTACCATAATGAAAACTTATATTTCATGTAAAAAGATGTAAAAGATTCATGTAAAAAGATTTCTTTAGACAGAAAGAATCGCTTGTTGTATAACAAACAAATAGTTCACGATTTGTAATAAAAATTGTTAAATTATATAGCACGACTATCATTTAACAATTTTTGTTAAAAATTTAATAATTCTAAACTATTGTTCTTCTCCCGTTTCTCTGGATTTTATTTTGTCAATTTTTATAATTTTCATTTTCACTCGTATATAAATTTCTGTTTGTCGTACACAATCATTTTCGTTATAAAATCTGCGATAAATACAATTATTGCTTTTCATGAACGTTATTGTTCTCGAGTTAATTTGCGATGACATGAATACACGCTCCAATTGTTTCTATTATCGTAGTTTGGTTTGTATACGCCGAACTGATTTACTTTCTTTTTTCTGTTCTAGGTGAGTATATATTTGACGTAGCTGTCAGAGATCCGTGTACAACGATCCGTAAGTTTGTTAGCTACTACGCGTTACTCTCATTCTTTTTTATTTGTCTTATTTTAAATAATTAAAGGAAAAGAAATTAGCTGCAGGATACACAAATACACGTACAAACTATTTGATTCGTGTGCTGATTCTTTAATAAGACAGTACGGCCGTACTAATCATTAAGAACTGGATACCGTAAATGCATGTACGCATAGTACAGGTCACGTATCGCACACGTGACGGTAAGATCGTGATATTTTATTGTCGAGAATCTAGTGCTCGAACACGATTATCCGGTTATCATGCTGTCCGTAGTTTATACGTTTAAAGGCAAATATAAGAGAGAAAACTAGATTTAATCACCTGAGCACGTTGAACGAAAATATTAAATCTATAGATTCAATCAACATAACATGACAGATTAAATTCTGACTTTAATTTACTTTTAATTGATATTCGATTAGCTCTAATATTTTAACTCTATTTCTGTTTTAACTCAAGAGATGATGATTTATTTTTAAGCTTGGTTTTTTTTTTTTATTTTTTTATTTTTATTTTTGATTCTCGAGTGAATTACGGGTGAATTTTATTGTTTCCGATTGTTCAAGTATTCTGTTTTTCTCCTCTTCTTTGGGAATAACTTTTTGCTGGATTCAAGCCACTCATATTGTTTTCCTCCGTCAAGCGGACTCGAGTCAATCGAGCGTTACTGAAATTTTTTGTCATACTCTACGCGCAGTTATTGATCTCAGGACGTGATTATCGATCGTTCTAACCCGATCGGCGTAAACTGCTTTATGTTCCGTAGCATCTTGTTTCTCGACGAAGGTACTCGAAGAAGGAAGGTCAGATGTGGAATCACGTTTATCTTCTTGTGACTTTCCCCTTCGCGGTTTCGATCGAAGCGCGTCGACGTTCTAATCTAACTCGTGAATCCTTTGTCATAAATAACGAAACAACTCAACGTACTTATAGTAATAATATAGGGAAACATACTGCGAATATTAGTATGCACGTTGCGAACGTAATGGGAATATCATGAAATAATGTCGTGTTTACTCCTTCACGTCTTCCTAAGTTTAAAATATGTTTCCCCTAAAGTAAAACCTACTTAAAATTAATCAAATTGTACTTTGAAACAGAATTTATATGCCACCCAATATCGTTAATTAAATTTAGTATTAAATTTTTCTCGTGGAAAAATTTGCATCCTAGATAAATTACCGTTGAAAGAAAAAGTTGACTGGTGTACTTTGTTCTGAATAACTTTATTCGTCTAATCATCGCCAAAGATGTTATTAAGCCGCATACGTCTTGAGCGTGAAAAATTCCAGAGCTCGTACCATGAAAGTGAAACAAATCGGAGCAGGGCGGAAAATTCCTTTCGAGGGGGAATCCGGTCGGGTACTTTGCTCTCGATAAGAAATCCGATATACCACGAATACGCGGGAGTGATTTCCTAATACCGATGTCCACAAAGACGCGCGATGAATGGGCCTCTTTTACCATGACGATCGTGACATTACGTCGTACAAACAACGCCGCAGAAAATCGGCCTTGCACAAGCGTATCGGAACTAATCTGCCATGCCGTTCTTACAGAATCCCATGAAACGTTACGGCGAAACTAGCATAATACGTGCCGCCGACTAGAAACCCTCTCACTGTTCAATTTTACAAATTTTATAAGTGATCGTTATTTCCGCGTAATAAAATAATTTTAATCTCACAGTAATTGAATTGAAGAATTACAAAGAGTTTAAAGTGTAAAAATTGAAAAACTATTTCTTTATTCGACATATATTTTATTCGGATCTATTTCGTTATTACTTGTGAAATATCAATTTCACGATTAAAAGACACACTAATTTTCACGCGTCTTCTTACAATTCTCCGCACCGCAGTTCTGAGCGATTGCTGGAAGTACTGAAGATACGATAAGAAAATTAGCGGCTTACCGATAAAGGGCCAATGAGGATTTCCCGCCTTCTGATCGGAATAAGGAGTTGCCCCGGGCTCGTTGTGCATCAGATCGCGGCGGAAGTCGCATGAAAATCGGTCTCGCTTACCTGCGTCGTAATGACGGGAAACGTTGTAATTGCTAGCGGGCCTACCGAGCTTGGCCGGGTGCGTTTTATCGGTAACCCGAGCGAACTTCTTCGCGTTTAATCGAGCGGAATGAGACAGAACAACTGTAGCGGCGCCCCCTTTTCCACATGTTGCACGCAAATCACCTCGTACGATGATTTCTGCACGCCATCGATCAATCTTGGCGAGCGAATGTGGAATTGTGGACTCCGACCGCGGAACTTCTAAAATATTTCAAGTTTGAACAGTTTGAAACGTCTATAAATCTTAATGAAGGTATAAAACTCGTTGTCTAACTCACTTCTTTTACTTTAACTTGAAGAAATCCATATTTAATTTTCCCAATAATTTTTGTGTACCCAGAATTCCGACTGCACCTCGTAAATTTGTTTAACGTCCTCGCGACTGGATTTTTGCGTCGGTCGTGCACCGCGTGCAACGATGGACAAAAGCGGACTGTTCCTTTCCACGTAAAAAAAAAAAAAAAAAAAAAAAAAATCGCAGACGCTTTCTACGCTACGTTCTGAAAACCCATTTCCATGCGACATTCTCGTTACGTTCCGCCAAGTTTGCGCATTCCGGGATAAATTACTTAACAGTAAACCAGTACCGCGTGGTCTCTTTAAAAGAATCTTCTTCGTTCGGGAACATTAAGGTCCGATGAATACCGTTGTACCGTGGCTGATCGTGTGTGCAAACGTCAATGTTACACACGATAATCCACATCTCTGTTTTATTTGCCGATTAATTTTTTTATTTGTTGCTATAAATCATTCTGTGAGTTTTATTTAATTTAAAATATAAAGGTATATCGGATACACCTATTATTTTGTCTTGAACAATTTGCAGTGTCTGTGACGTCACCTATTTTATTTTTATGTTTTTATGTATTTTTATTATTTAATATGTAAATATATACACGCATATTACACATGTTTACCGTTTCTCAATGACTGCGTATATGATGTATACTAATGTGACATTAGAATCACCAGGAAGCGAAGTCTGTTAATCTTCTTTCCTTCCGCGATATGGGCCGATCATAAATGACACTCGGACAGAGAATACGACATTCGAACCGTACAGTTACAAATATGACAAACCACATTGTGTCTATCCGACACGTGCTGTAGGAGGTAAACCGTTAACTAGAAATGTACGTATCAATTCCTGTGACACCTGGGCACATTCGAAAGTATAATTCCAATTGTGACATTGTCATCAATTACCTATTAAATTATCATAATATACTGCGTGATTAAATCATTCTCAATATGACACTTATTTCAAATAATTTCAATTTTTTTTTTTTTTAGATCAAAGTAATACATTTAAAGAATTATGCATATTCGAAACGTGTTTGAGCGAAAGATTATAAAAATTTTATTATAATAATTCTACAATTGATTGTGATGTCTTATTCAAGTGATATGTGATTTTTCTTAACATTAATCATTTATGTTTAAATTCCCAAACTTGTAACTTATTCGATAAATATCTTTCTCGACGCACGATATACTGCTCGTTTAACAACAACTGTTTCTAGCAATCTCTCAGGAATTTATAGTTTCCCGAAGACATGAAGAAACACGAAACATGGTTATACTTCATTGCTCGTTCTTTCGTTTTCTTGCGAGAAAATCGCGTTACCGACATACTTCTTCCCTCAAACCTCGCGGTGATCTGCTTTTTTTTTTTTCCTTCTTTCTTCATTGCCCGCACCGCCGCGCATAATCACGTACAACTCGGAGTAATGTTTATCTGACAAAAAAGCTTAGAAACCGGCAGAAGAAAGTCCCATCGCGCAAATTTCTACGAAGCTCTTCAACACGCGATCGCGACCGAAGTGGATGCGAAGTTCACCTGCGTTCAATTTCGAAATTACTTTAAATTTAATTTTTCTTCCCTTGAAATCAATTTTTTAAATTTAAGATTTTTGTAAAGATTTTTTTCATCTCGCACGAGAATAATTTTGGTCGATGATAAATTTTCTTTCTCTCATATTCTATTAAAAATACATCGAAGAGCGACGGCATCGAGAAGTTTAAAGACATTAGACAGTATCACGGAGTCGTATTTTGAAACGTATTTTGAAAGGTATGTGTGTACGTACGATTGGACGCAGGTATATGATAGTGAAGTATACGCTAGATTGATCGCACACTTCATTATCGTGTTACAGCTGCATACGGGATAGCTGTCGCATGCTTCCCGGTGATACAGATATCCATTTCTTCGATTTCACAATCTTATTATCGCGAGCCGATTGGTGGTCAAATCTTCGTTTCTCGGAACGTGACTCCGTTAGATAAGAGCTCGTAAATTCCCCGCACGATTTTCACTCTCCGGTGCAACAAGTTTGCAATTGGCGCGAATGCAATGCGACCGACAAGTCGCTTCGAGTTAATCTTTAAATCGATCGAAAGTTAACCTTGCTTCGGAAATTGGGGGAAATCGACTTCCGGAAAAATACGCGTTTCCGAGATAGAACTTAATCCGTTATAAAGCCGCTTACTGCCGCCGGAAGCGTCGTAACACTTTGCACATCGAGTGCGAAATTAATCCTCGCGGCTTTCCTCGAGATAACATCGAGCGACATTAATCTTTATATGAAAGAGGAATTTTACAGACGAGGAAAAATTCAACTTATTTACATTTTGTTTATTTTATCCGACAATATCGCGGTATTTTATTTAATGCGATCTCGGTTGAGAGGACGTCCGGTGGTTTACAAATATTTCAAATATTTCGCTTATCATATTCTCGATGATTCAGACGCGCGGTAAATAATATGAATACATATTATATTGAAATGTACCGTGAAAATATTAGCACGCAATGAAGCATGCGTGCAAATCGCATCTTACAACAGTTTTATCACCATTCTGATTAGAAATTCCCGCGAGTATCGCCATCGTGACTTGTGTCCGAACACAGGATGTCGTCGAAATTTTAATTATCCTCTTCGATAAAATGGACATTGTATGGCAAAAGCATACTTTCGCGGTTAGAAAGTTTACGAGATAAACGCGCGATTTCCGGGAAAAATCGTCCGCATTAATCATACGCCCGCGGTGATTCTCGCGCGCGCTGCTGAATATGGACCGATCATCATTTTCTTCATCTCCGCGCGTTTCTCCTTCGAGAGCCGGAGATGTAACGACTCAGATTTAAAGCGGGCTTTTGTTTTGTTCTCTCGGCTGTGCATCCCGCCTTCAAGACCGAACTCAACTATGTTCTCACAAGTTCTCAGGGCCGCATCGAGATGATACTAGCCAAACATAAGCCATGAAAATGTGAAGTGTTTAATTTGTCAAATTATTATTGGATTATTTTGTAAATGTAACAGTACGTTGATAAAATACTGATATCGACATCAATTGTCATTTCTATGATTTATATGTATATTTTTACAAAGTGTTTTCAGTACTGATTTTAAATAATTTTAAAAGTTCTAAGCAATTTGACTCATTTGCTCTCTGATTTTTTTTCTTTCCATTCTTAGGAAAAAAAAATAATATAATGTAAAGTTTATAATATTAAGATGGAAATATGAGCTCTTTAATTAGTTTTATCTCGATCAGCCCTGCGACTTTAAATTGCGTACCGTTAAATTAATTTCGAATACCGCAGCATTGTCAGATCGTTTTTTTTTTTTTCCTGTTGCGTTCGGCTTCAATGGATACCTTTTATCCATCGATCATGGATTTGGACAGCTTAGAGATCTCGTCTCGCTTGATGCGCTGACTAGAATGAGAAAGTTTTGGTTGCGCAAACGTAAATCGAGAAGATGTGCATTACCGAGATGACCCTTGTATCTGTTGTTTCTTTTCAAAAGGTATAAAAATATTATCGAGTGGCACTTGGAATTTGTTTTAGTCGGAATATAGTCTTTTTTATGTAAATATTATTCAAAATATTAAAAAAAATCTCAAAAGTTTTATGCTAAAAAAAAGAATCGCTTTTGATACACGGACTTTTATAATAACGGAATCGCCTTTGGCTCGTCTTGTGGTTATAGTGGTTATTTGTACGATATGATAAATGGAGCGATCAAGTTCGGTCCGGCTTTCCGTTGACCAGAATAATACCAATCTTTAAAAAAAAAAAAAAAAAAAGAAGAGTATTGAACTGCGACGTGAACAAAGCAAAACTGTTCACAGAAACGTGGATGAGTCTATCATTTGTTCAATGATTAAAAAATGTAAGACGTTCAGTGCGACGCAAAAGGCTGCATGTTCGCAAAACTACAACTGTTTCCTATCGCATTGATAAATTAACGACTCGCCGAGTTGAATCCCACTCATTGATTTTCCGCTCGCCTCAAGGCACTATTTGTCGCGCTCGATTATCCATGTAGAATGTTGAGAGATACTTTCAACGGACTTATTTTGTCACTTGCATTTCATCTCGTATGTTGCTTTCATAATATGTCATCGCATATATATATTTTTTTTATTCTCTTCCTCTTTCTCTTTTTCTCTCTTTTTTTCAAAAAGAATATATATATATATAAGCGTGGATGCGTGGATGCGTGTATCGTAATAATCCGATGATACGCGTCAATGAAAACAAATTATCGATTATCTACTTATAAGTCGATAAGTCTCGCAATCTCCTCGACATCCATAATCCGATTTAAGTCATGTCGATACGAGCACATCGTCCATTGTCCATTTTCCTCTTTGCCAGTGCCGATGCGTTACAAATCAATCCGCCGTGTATGATCCGCGAAATGGCGATGATACCAGAGTAGGACACTCATCGTATAACGCGGGCAAGTACTTATCTTGTATATACCTATAACATCCAGGCTAACACTTCGGAATTACACTTAATAACGTGCAACACGCGATGCAACTTCTGAAGTGTACACCGCACGGTCCATTGCACTCGTCGGAAAAACCAAGGACATTCGTCACTTTGCGGTAATTGGTGAAATTGGCCGGATAGAAATTCTAACTTTACTTTATTAATACCGCAAAAAAAAGTTAAGTTAACGAAACTGAAAAGTTTATCCCGATTTTCATGGACACGTCGTTTACAATATTTTGATAGTATGTAATATTATTATCGCGATATAATCGCTATATTAAAAAAAACACGAGTGCCCAGTGTGAATATACGCGTGTGAATATTCATTAAAAGCGAACTTTTGGCTCGACAAATCGACTTGACAATTTTAATGACAAATTTACAAGTTGCGTTTATCGCGAGAGTACTCAGCATCATTCGCAGGACTCGCTATGTGCGCGCGATACGAGACTTGTAATCATCTCTCTGTAGGCCGATCGGTTGTGACGGCCGAATGCTCTCGCGCGTCGGTTTTGAATTTCGTGCTGGTTTTCTTGTGCCTAGCCGAGCGTGAGGCTCATATCCATTTTCACCTTTTCACCGTTCCACGGATTACTTTCTAAGCACAATAGGCCGCGTGCGAATGAAAGGAATATACGGCCGCGATTGCCCGAGATAGACGATGAATTTGCTGTGATAGAGGTATATCGAGTCCCAAACTCGGTTCTATCAAATTCTATTCACTACGACATTGAAAAGCCGCGATCGATTCGTCGGCCAGAGAAAGCCTCCCTAATCATCCGCGTCCTCGAAAATCCAGGCGTGCCCTTTCACTCGCGCCGCATTCCTAAAATCAAGTACGAAGTATCAGTAAAAATTCTAGGCGCTGCATTCTTTCAATCTTTTCGTAGACACAAATCCGCAGGGTAATAATTTCAGAGTTTGTACAAAATTAAACAAGTAAAACAAGTAATAATTTCAGAGACAATTAAAGTTCTGAATTTTTAATTGTCGAAAAAATTGTAACTTGTTAATGATATTACGATATTTTATGAGGGCGATATTTATCTCAAAGCAACAAAAGGTTTTATTGCAATTTTTACTACGCGGTAAAAAAATCGTAAGACTGACAGCTCAATCTGTAATGTTTCGTTACATGTTTAATGCTAATAAATGCGCATTATCAATGCGTTTATGATAGACCGACTATTCAGTTGTCAGACGACTCTCGTGTTACAAAAAGTCGAAAAGAAATTAATAACACAATCGCGACTGTCGACCGGTCATTTCGCCATTTCATTCTTTTTCTTTTTTTTTTTCTTTTTTTTTTTCCATTATACGGCGATTTATTAATGCTGTGACGTAAGGTGTCCCGTGCGTGTTTCTTACAGGCGCCTTTCTCGCGACGGTACTAATTGCATCGGCTGAATTCCACCTGAATTCCGCGACTTCTTCTTTCTTCGTTCCTGCTCCCTTCGCTCCGATCGCATTTTTCTTGTCTCGACCGAACGCGCGCGATTTTATGCGTTCAATCGACCCCTTTCTCCTAATCGGCTCTAACGGTACACTTTCCTACGTTCATAAAGCTGCCAGTTCAATTTGCGAAATCAATTATCCACGGTGAATCTTAAACCGACAAGGCATCGTTTACGGAATGTATGCTCTATTATTTGCATTAATTTTTCAGAACATCACTTTCCTTCTGCGACTTGTCTTAATGAAGATCCGAGGATACGCCATGTGTTTAGAAACTTTTGCGTCTTTGATATCAATAATATCCTGATAACATCTACACTTTCTGCAAGTGAAACTAAGCGGTTAACGAAATAATCTCCGTTATAAATTTCGCGTGGCATTCGATAGTGGAAATTAAATGTCAAATAACGGAGAATTATCAGAGATATTTCGATTTGATTAAATTTTTTTTAATAAAATCAAGAGATGGAGTTTTAACTATCTTAAAAGGAGAAAAGATTTAACTAGTACAGAAAACTGGTAAAGTGCAATAATAATCACGTGTGCAGCACCTGATCGAGATATCGATTTCAGATAAGGAAACTCATGTTGTGTAGTTTATCAACTTGACGAAAAAACATTGATAAACATCGTTTGTTTTTTGGTGCGCCGCGAGCGATCTTATCAGAACGGTTGTTTTCAAGTTTTCTTGTTACTAAGTCATTTCGCATGTAATTAAACGCGTTACACGGCATTGAAATGGAATTTTTTCATGGCCGAGTTTTCCTCCGTAAACTGGATGCTGAATGTACTACATCACTCTATCGTGCGGAGCGAGCGCCAATCAATAAGTAATTCTGCGTAATTTCCTGAATGTTTGCTCTCATCCCCAACGTCTGGACCAAAGTTCCAAAGTGGCTTGTCCACATTCGTTCCGTTCTTAATTTTGCAAAATTACATCAGAGTCATTGAAAAATTTCGTAAACTACAAACTGTGAAACTTAAGACGATTGTCAATTCAGTCTGTTTCAAGATTTGTTGTATAAACATAAAACGTAATTATAAAATGAGCAAAAATTAAAATTTCAAAGTTTTACATACGTGCTTCCTTGCTTTTATCCTTGCTTTTGTCCATAGCTATAGGAGATATCTCGAGTGCAGAGATGTAGGCATTCAGGCGGAAAAACGATAATTATCCGTTGCGAAAATAAGAGAGTGAGAGCGCGTGAAATCCGCCGGTGTGACATTTCGCGTTCGCGATCGATAACTTGCCATTTTCGTAATTTCCTGCGCGTCGCCGTGGTCATTGCGAAGGCGCGGGCGCCAAGTCCCGGAAGCGTCGTCTCTAACGAGGGTTAAGCGAAATCAACGTTATTCTCCACCGTTCACGTAACCTCACCTCTATCTGCCCTTTGGCCCGGAGAGGGAACAATAACGCGAAACGTAACCGGATGTTACTGCATCGAAGACCGTGCCTCATTGTCTTCCGCGTTCGGCTCCAAGGCTGCCATCGGACCGTCCCGTCCCGTCCTGTCTTTCGCGCGCGGTTCCGCCGCTTTATTCGACGAGGGAAAATCGATGAACGACGCACGGCGGATGCAAGATGGTCCTTTCTCCGCGACTCCTATACGCATACGATCTAACCATGATGGATATACCCATAGCGTCCCCGTCGACGCAACGCGCCTGATAAATGGAAAGTATTTTTTAATTGCCGTTTGAGCGCGCGCACGTTGTGATATCTTTAGAAAATGTATGATCGATGTGCGCACATCGTGATGCCGGAATCGAGGAAGCGGTAGTCACTCGGCAATCTCGAACACAAAAGATGACTGTAGATCGCCATTCTCTTTTATTACTAAAATGTAATAAATAATCGTACGGATAACGTTGATCGCGTGAATGCGCGTGCATGCGCCGTATCGTTTCTGATTTTCTTCCGCGGAAGTTTTAGCATCGCATTCTTCGCAGAAATTGAATTGATACTTTTGTTTTACATGAGTTTACATGTAGCATGTAACCGTTATATGCAAACCTACACGGACGTATAATCCAATGGGTAGAGAAAGCGTCGAAAGAAAACAATGTGTTTTTTTTTTCCTCTTGTCCATTCGTCATCTTGTATCATCAAAGCTGCGCCGTATCTCAGTCTAGAAGTCGAAGTAGCGCGATTCTGTACGGTTTGAAACGGTAAAATGCCTGCGTGGCCTTAATGAAAAGAACGCTATTTATTTTCTAACGTGCCCCACAGGCGTTCTGCTCGACCACGTAAATTCATGATCATTTCCTCGTTTCGCGAACACCTCGCGAGTTAGATGATACACATGCGTACTGCGATCTACGCACGTTTAGTTTTTCCCCCACAGCGATTTGGCGGAAGGATCGAGTTTCCCCATACCGATCTGCTTGTTGCCATAATTCAAGCGACGTTAATTGTCGCTCGACCCGGTATGTAAATCCCATCGCTATCTGTAAATCGTGTTACATGAGACTCTACGAACGACCTGTAAACGGAGAACGACACGTGGTATTTAGTGAGCACCAGTTAAAATTTACGGTCGAATTCGAGATGCAGCCGCTTTCCACTTTCTCCATATTTTATAGTTGTTTGATGCGATGATATTCACAGAGTGCAAAATTAAATCGACTTTTTAAGTGCTAATTTGTGACAATTGTCCGAAAGAATCCGAAGGAGACGACATGGATTTAGTGCACGATTTTAAAAAGTAAGATACGCATAAAATGTTAATATTTCTCCCTCCAGCTAAAACAGGTATGTATACATTTTTTTCTATTTTCTTAACGTTTGTCCCATTTATTTAATTTATGGGTGTGAGTATATTTTCAAATTAATCTCGCGCGAGACATTGTATAAACTTTCGTTGTTACACGTTAGACTACCGAGCTAATGATCGTGATACCAGCGTGATTGGAATGCGAGTAAATAATGCAACTGCTAGTAAGTAAATCGCCAATGCGATTAATTCGTCCGGACTGGCATTCGCCGTTAAATCGCCCATCGCGGATGTTTTCGCAATCGACACAAATTTCACAGCCTTGCGGAATCGATCGCGAGCGAGATAAGCGAGATACGAGGGCAATAAGGAAAAGTGAATACCCACGAAGAAGTGAAACGATAACGGCGCCGCGAATTCTCACGGTGACCGGAAGTTCCTCCGCTCCGTTCGAATCGATAGTCATCGTCGAGATCGCGGAACCGTTAAGAGAATGGGGCGTGGAGTGTGTACGTGCCGGCAACACGTGCAGGATCCCCTGCACGGCGCCCCTAATAAGAAAGCTTATTATCCACGGATATTACAAAAACGTAACGCAAAAGTATCCGCCTCACCTGCAAATCGTTACAAGGAAGAAATCGATCGATAAAAGTCGCGTACTCCTCACGCTCATTTCGTTCCATCATCACACGGATATAGACTTTACATTTTTTCGAAAATCGATTTTTTTCTCCTCCAACGAGAAGAAATAAAACCTGCACGGAATACGATGCGTTTTTCTTAAGGTATCGCACGTCTAACCACGTTTAGAGTTTCTCCGTATGAGAACTCTCGCGTTTGTATCGCACGAAATTCAATTAACTCTCGACGACCTTTGTGCGCGGTCGCAAGTTGTAAGGTTCGCCGGTTGATTTTCCGCGGATTCGATATGGCGTTTCTGTGCCCGGAACACCACATGTCCCGCGATTTCCGGGATATCGTTTGGGAACCGAATTGCGCGAATCGGAGTAAGCGAACGTGCAAGAGTTTACGAGATTACACGTCTTCATTTTTTTTTGTTCGGCCGGAGAATATTACGGGGAGAGTACCGAAATGCGGAACTGTTCGAGAAAACCATAAAAGTCAGTCGAATAGCCAGTTAAAACGTAACAGCGCAGGATTAAAGTTCGTTTCGGAGTATCTGAACGAACGTGATGGATTAAAGCCGAGAATGGGTTATCTCTGCGTGTGGCCGCGACCAATAGCGTAATGCCGCTTCATCTCGTCATGCTAAATCGGCGAAGGCGATAAAGGTGCCACGACGCTTAGATTTATCTGTCGTTGTCGAACCGCCGAAGCCTATATACCTATGGCATCTCGCAGACCAATAATTCATAATGATTTTCACCGAGAAATCGAGATATATTATAAGTCTGAGAGCAAACGTTAACGAAGTACTAAAAATTTTCATTCCGATTTATTTAGTGCTATTAAATATTATCGGCACGAACGTGTTTTTATAACTTGAACCAATTGACATGTAAAAAAAATATCTTAACATCCAATAATATTCATTTATTCGAAGTATGATATTTTTACATAAAATGGCGAAATATTGATAAGTAGATATATTATCTTGCAAAAATCTTAGCTGGATGTCTTGCGAGACGTTCGTCACGATTTATTATCGCAACTCGATAGAAGATTAATGAGTATTCCTTAACACCGCAAGATCGCTCATCATTTTTTCAGAGTGCAACTAGAACATTATAAATCAAGATTACACGAATGAACCATGCGACAAGTCTATATTTTATTCTAATCGATCAGAAATCGAACAATTTGAATGATTTATTATAGTGCATTATTATCAGCTTGTTGAGAGAGAATAATAAATAAAAATAAAACAAATCCCACCTTTTTAAAAGTTTACCATAATTATTCTATTACCTATTGCTGATTGCATGAGAATAAATTAAATTTATATGTTATTAAATTAAATTGATTAAAAATTAAAGTTATGTTTTCTAGAAATTCTTACACATACAAATAATTTCATAAATTTCCGTTGTTGTAAATTCCACATTTTAAAAAGCTAAATCGATAATCCTCGTTACGATGGTTATAATTATTCCATTGATAACTCATTTCCAACTATAAACTTCATTTACTCACATTGGTCTTATTAAAAAATCATCGTCATCTTGAGTCATCTTCTCTTCTAGTGACATACGTCTTGAATTTCCTGTTGCGCAGATTCATGCGGAACCCGTCGGCGTTCCGCTTATCTGCTTACAGGCGATACAAACCGAAGAATGTTCTTGCGATCCGATCACAGGAGGAGCGTGTCGGCGCCATCGACTATCGGCATCGGCGTTGGCGTCGCCGTCGATCGGCTATTAATCGTCCGTTGCAAAATTGAATGATTCCTCTTCCGTTGATCGACATTGACGCAAGATTGTTCTTCACTCCGCGACGCAATTTACGGGCGGATTCGATTGCCTAATGCTCATTCGCTCCACTGAAGCATCACGAAGGCCGCCGCCTTTGAACCGATTCTTCCCGGTGGTCTCTTAAAACAGCAACGCTCATGGATCGTCATCGCCCGAGGATTCGACGACCTTGGCTTGCGTTTTTTATTCACTCGGCTTGCGATTTATTTTATTCGTCCAGTAGCGAGTGGACCTTTTGCCTGACTCATATCTTGCTCTAGTATTCATTAAATTTGATTAAATTACTTATAATAATTAATTGTGGCATAATGATCGTTACACTTTATAAATGATATTACGTATTAAAATATGCGTACATTTAGTTTCAAAAGCACATAGGCAATTACGTCTCATTATATTTTTATACGGTATCATCGTTCCGGGATAGGCCCGCCACGTGAGTTTACGTTTATTCGCGCGAGTTAATTAGGTAGCTAAATTAATTACTCCTTATATGCAATTCTTACGAAATGTTTTCGACCCGCTCGGGAGATTTATTCTTTCAGAACGGCGAACAAATTTCCTTTTCTGTGGTCTGTTTCTTTTCCGGGGCTAACAACATTCCGACGTATGTCCGACGTATCTCGTTCGCATACATACTTTTCTCTACGCCAAGCATTTTGGCAGGGCGACGGGGAGGAGGGGGGAGGGATGCGGTATAATCGTAAAAATAAAATATCGCGGATTCCTAGCGTCTAATGTTAGCCCACTGTATTTTAGTTTCCTGGCTTCTCGCATTCCTTTTGCCGACGCGATGCGCTCATCCTCGTTCGTGTCTACTACGTTGTGCATCACTCCGCGCGTCCGCCTCGAAACGGAAACCGGGTGTACAAGTGCGTTTCGTTTACCGTTCCGCAAGAGAAACGAGCGGGGGAACTTGATCGAAAAAGAATATTTCTCAGCAAACTGCAATTAATATTTTTATTTTACCTTTACTTTATATTCCCGAGGTCTTATCGACTTAATTGATATCTATCGATTCAACTTTTGTACGTTGAAAATGTATATATTATTTGTAATACTGGCCATTAGTAGTGTTCACTTTTGGAGTTTCCGGAAAATGCTATATGCTTTATTCTCCGTTAATGTTAAACGTCACGAGTGTGAGCAAATATTCATTTCGTCGAATGAATATTTATTTATGGAATATGTGTAATTTTGTAATTTCGTGTTTCAAGATCTCTCCACTTTTATCATGAACTTTCCTTCGAGGCCGCCGCCCGAAGTGGACGAACTTCCGTAATAATTGGCTTCTCGCCAATGAGTTTTCAGACTCGCTTAATCCGATAATGAAAATGGATTATAATTGAAGAACCACTTGAAATCTATTAGATCTTAGTCTGTTTATCTACCAGCTATTAGTGATATTTTAGGAAAAGTAATTTAAATTTCACTCAGCCTTTAAGGATTAATGTTTGGATTAATATCAATTTTATTGTACAAGTAAACTCAAATCTACAATTATTCTTATCGCAACGTTCAAAAATAACAGAGATCGAGATTTCGATGCGTCCAAGTGCCTTTCGACTGACGGAAACAATCAGGTACTTGTTAGTCTTAGGTAAATCGTCTGGTGGTTAGACAGAAGGAGCGAGCGGATTCTACGGCGATACGTTTACGAAAACTTCCGCTCTCAGAGGCGCAGGAAATGCTGTTTCGAGGGGAAGACTAGGTCTGTGTATATGTTACATTAAGATCTATGGCTCCGGATTCAACGAGAATCTCTCGGTGCCGGTATTCTTTATCGTCCGGCGGAAATAAGGTTGGCCACGCAAACGCTCGGTGCGCACAGCGAACGCGCAGCCTGACGTTTCAGACAAAATACCGGCTTGAATTCGCAGGATTATCATCGGTTCTGTTACGATGCAGGTGCAGATGCTTCTTCTCGACGCGGTATCCGGAAGACAATACGTCACAGTAACTTCGTCGTATTGAAAGAGGAAGAGAATTAAGAGAAACTTTCACGATTTATAAGTTAAAAATATTGCTGAAGAAGACTTCAACGGTATAATTAACGGGTTCCTTACGAATAAATAGGTCGTGTTCGTTCCGCAAAGGAAACATGTTGAATCGGCGAATCTGCGCGGAACTGTGGCTTTCGCTTCAAGATCCACCTATATGCAGAACTCGTCGAGGAAATCGGCGCTCGGGATCCATTGTCAGCTTTTTCTTACCCCTGGCAACACTTATCCCAGATACTAAACAAAGGATTTCGCATGGATTCTCTAAAGTTTATACATATAGAGTGTTGCGAAATATGTTTCAGCGTATCTTTTGAATACAATTTTCTTTAAAGGTGATTGAGTTGGAGATAAATATTTTTTATCAAAAATATTTAAACTGAATGTTGTTAATTAAACTAAAATTTATTGAAATTTAATTTTTTCATGTGACATCTCTAATTACTGGAAAAGTAAAATTATCGATGTTGAGACGATTATTGATATTTTTTTCATTCGCAACTGAAATTGCGCCGATATTTTTAGAATACCGTGTACTGCAAATACTCCGGTATTCTTCGAACATTGCACAGACACAGAGGCAACAACATAAAGTCCGATGCTAAACTTACTCTGTGAAGCACATAGAAACGATAATGGGCGCGGTGCAGTTAGTGCACGTGCGCCGCGAACGAAACGGGTTTCGCCTGTTATCACACGGTGCATCGACTGCGTTAATGAGAGAATTTTTGACGAGGCTCTCATATTTTTGACGTCTGAAGATAAGAGTGTAGATAACGCGATATTTCTAATGATTCCCATAGTCATTTAAATTTTCTAAACGATCGATATATAATCAAAGAATATAACAACGAGCAACCTCCTTTGTTAATTAATTGATAATCTATCGAGTCTATAATGCAGATTTCTTCTTTGTAAAATTAATTCGACAAACAGATTAAAAATTATGTGTATGTGTCATCGCATGAGTTTCGGTGCGAAGAGCCTGCCTGTCGGGAGCAACAAATTACGCATCGGGATTTGAATAATTTTGTACGACTCGATCCGCACGCGCGTAAAATTCGTCCCATTACGTCGGACACGCGCGCATCGGAGCGTGGTGAGATTTTCAGACGGGGTGAATCGCCGGTTTGTCGCCGGCCCACCCAATTCCCGATAATTCCGATGCTTCCGTCTATCATCCGTCGTAAAGGGACCGCGGCGATTTAATCGGTCAATTACGCAAAGAGCGTTTAGAACCGAGAGAAATATCCCCTAAGGGCGCCCCGTCGCGACACGTTGCTCAGCCAACCCTCTCGAACCTCTCCCCGAAGGGCGCAGCCAGCGAAACCCTCGAAAAACAGACGGACGGAAGCCCCTCGTCCGCTCGTCTCGCGTTTCATCGCTCATCGTTTATCCCCTTCGCGTAAATCAGCTTTCCGGAAGTTTTAGCCTGGAAAGTTTATTAAACGTGAGCGTGCATTCACAGGAGATGCAATTGCATATGAGAACGATAAAATAACGAAGTCTCACGTCGCGTGTCTCTTCCTAGTTGAGAAAACGAGAATTCTCGACTAAGGCAGACTGAAGGCGCGGATGCGGGCGGTAGAGATACGTGACGTCATTTTTTTTACTCGTCGCCCACGCGCTATAAAGTTGCAATATGTAATTATATCTGCCCGTTGGATAATATCTCGCAGAAATACAATTTTCTATGAGACGGAGATTGATTGCAGCGAGTAGCATTGGCGATTATCTGCGCGCATTTTTTTCACTCTTACATAGTGAATATATACATACTTGCTAATAACATAATTAATTTATTACTTAATTGTTGGTAAAAGAAATAAAATAAGAAGAGGTAAAGTAAAGAAATAAAATTGTAGAGATAAAATTGTATTGTTTACATCTATTAAGAGATTAAATTTTTCGATTAGCATTGATACTGTCAAGTTTCATCAGTTAAACAAATTTTTTAGAAAATTTTATTATTAATTGAACAATCATCTAATCGATTACACTGTATTTGAATCTGCTTATGTTTAGCTTATGCATTTGAATCTGCTTATGTTTAGGAGACTCAATGATAGGCTAAATCGATATGCGCTATTATAAGCGTGGATGGTATTATTCTTACGGAGTCATTGCTCCTTTCTGTACATGCGTATTAAATTTTCAATCGCATGCAACATGGGTGACACGCGACATGGCATCGGTGGTTATCTACCATTATAACACGATTGCATATATCGCGACGATTCTCAGGTCACAGTCGTTTTAAGAAACGCCTCGTGAAAACACGCCAGTACTAAGCCTACGAAATACAATCTGTTTGCTGACTTTATGTTTTATTGACCATGAATCGCGAAATTATACGAAAGGCGACACATTCTTTACATTTCCATCCAACGCCCTGTTTGAACACTGGATAATTTGTGATAATTTCGATAAATGCAATCTCCTGCTAGCATTTACGAGCTTTACTTAAAAATGTCAAAGGTTTCCGCATTAATCCTTTATTGTCATTGCATGATACAAACTAAATATTGAAAAATTCGATAACACATACATCGGTTGATGAAAAGAATATCGCCTCGCGATCATTGAACTCTTACGATCACGAGAAATACGATTAACGAATAAAATTAAAATGTGATTGAAAATATAATTTCCAAATTAAATATTTCGGTGTAAATAAAAATTAAATTAATAAATTTAAAAAAAATTTGGATAAATATAAAAAGTGTTTGATGATATTTTTAAAACACTTTGATTACATCTCATAAATTTTATCACTCTTTTGATTTATCTCTTTTTATTCACCCCATCGAATCCGAGTGTATACCTTCGTGTACTATTAAATCTCAGCCTTTCGCATGCAATCAAAACAGAATTACCGTCAAAAAGCAGTTCGCAGAGTATTCCTACCCTCCGCCCATTGCTCCGCGCCCTCCCGAGCCTTCCGGTCCTCGCCCATTACCCTCCGCGTGTCCGCACGTGCAGCATGCATGTGCAACGAGCGATGCCTACGCGCCGGCGGATCCTCTTCTCATCCTCCCCCTCCCTCCTCTCTCTCTCTCTCTCTCTCTCTCTCTCTCTCTCTCTCCTGCTCCTCTCCCTGGTTCGCCGAGCGTATTGATTGAGGTGAATGCACGATGGCCGGCGTCGGCGTCGTCGTCTCTCCTGGTCCGCGGACGGGGGTGGAAGTGCATACGGCACTGCCGGGGTACTCGCGATGGAAGTGGCGACTCGCGGGAGCTCCCGTTGAGAAGGGAGAAGAGAGAGAAAGAGAGAAGGAGAAACCAGAGAAGAGGGACAGAGACGGGCGCGAGGTACCGGCGGAGGAGGTGTTATATACTGGCTGAATCCTCGTTCGACCGTCAGTTTCTCGCCCGAACTCGCGGCATCGACACTGCAAGCACTCACAGCTGTCAAAGATCGCGATCATCTGATCCGCGGAAGAAGTTTGCGTGAAGGCGAACAGATTCGTCCGTTCGCGTTTTGTACTCGCGTTTTTGCACCACGCCCTGAGAAGAGGAATAATCGCTACCAGGGAGGGCCTGCTGCTTCGGGGTTGCTCAGAGGCACCTTCTTCGTCGAACCATCCTAGGTCGAGTTAGGTCCTGGGGGATTGTCATGGCCACCTACGCGACGTACAGACACGTCGAGCTCGACAATGTCGGATACGGGAAGAAGAGGTAACAATGACAATACGTGCGCGAAACAGAGAGAAAGAGAGAGGGAGATAGAGAAGGAGAGACAATGAGAAAGACAGAGCGAGAGCGTACCGCACTGCGGACTTCCCATCGGTGACATTTCCGATTGAACTACGCGTTGGATTATTCTTTTATCTTACTTTTTTTTTTTTTTTTTTTTTTTTTAATAATACTTATTTCACCGCGGCAGATTTTCCATAAATTGAAGTTTTGTCGCGTATTCGCGAGCGAGAGGAATGCCGAGGGAATCAATCAATAGTTTGACTTAGGATAGGTGCACCAACATATAACCGGTCAGCAGGCGGACAGAATCTATATTCTTATTTCTATATTTCTACATTCATATATATTATGTAAAATGATATTTTTATAACTCTTATTTTTTATTAATTGTAATTGAGACAAGATATGAATGAAATAGAGCTGATGTTTTCGTGCAATCCGTTAACAATTATTTATTATTTATTTGACTTTAATTGAACTACGTACGAATTACGCCACTCACATACATCTGCAGTTTGAAGGGTTGAAGGTTCCTCAAGGTACGCTGAAATGGCAATAAAGATTTTCCA
This sequence comes from Pogonomyrmex barbatus, assembly GCF_055798465.1. NCBI lineage: Eukaryota > Metazoa > Arthropoda > Insecta > Hymenoptera > Formicidae > Pogonomyrmex > Pogonomyrmex barbatus. The sequence continues at coordinate 11,846,975 of NW_028297149.1, forward strand.
ACGCGTATCGCGTATTCTCTCCCTCCTTCCTCTCCCCCGGTTGTGTAAGATTTAGAGCCTTAGTCGGGCTTTGTTAATTGCGAAAGGCGTTGCGAATCGTGGGCGAGATGCAGGTGTTGTTTCTGAAAGCGAAGGCGAGGGGCGATTTACAGGCGGGCGCACTTAAACCGATTATTTATAAGCCTGCGGAAACGCAAGGATAGCGGAACGTGCGGTTGTTCCGTCCGCTAATCGCGACAGGATCTGATCGATTTACATCCAGCCGGCGGTGACGACGCAAGCGAGATGCTGCGCTCCGCTAACGATTCGTTGACATTGCAAGTAACAAGACGGACACTCAGATGACGAATCGCGAATATTTAAGTCGAGTCAAATCGCTCGCGAAGATTGCTCTGCTCTTTCCTTCTACCAATCGGTTACTTGTGAAGCGAGCGATATATATATAAGCGGTTTTAATTATAATATTAATTAAGAAATAGATATCCCGATAAATTGCAATGCGTATGTTTAATCGTTTTAATTAATGCTCGACTTTCACCTCGGCATTCCCGACGCGATAAATATTATCGGGACACCTCACTTAGGAAACGTCATTTCCTTCGAAGGATGCTGATAACGAAACGAAAACATGCGGTTGTAGATAGCACTAGGAAAAAGAGATATCGCTTCCAGAGATGTCTTGCTCTGTGCATTTCTATTGACAAAAGGACACGCACGAGATCTCTCTTTAAATGTTGTACACGTATTTTCAATATGGAATTCTAAATTTACACTCTCATCATTTTCTCAATATGTGTGCAATCGTAACCTAGAAAACGTGGAAAAGTTTGAATTTTCTAAGAATTTTAATTTTCTTTTATTGAATCGCGAGTATCTCCTGGATGATGATTAAGACGATAAAATTATGTCCACGCTACCATTAGTTAGGAGATGTATCGAGAGAAGATAATAAAGGGAGGTCAGTAGTGATCTAGATTTAGAAAGCGTGACTGCGTTCGTGCCTTATCAAGCGTGTTGTACGTACGCACCGCAAGAAGGATGGCAATCTCTGGCTTATTTCTCGACGTTTTTTAATAGCTATCGTGCGAAAATTAATCAATCTGATGAATCTCGAGCAACAACTCTCCATGCTGCGAAATGAGTATTCCGCTGTAATTTATAAATGTATACTAGCAATCCGCGATAACAATCTCCGTTTCTTTTTATCGCGATATCGCAAAAAAATTAAATGGCGGCAATTAAAATTCCGAAAATTAAAAATGTTTCGTAATTAAAACGTCGCGGGTAATAAATGTCCGATTCGTAGTATTTTTCTCCTTTCCTTTCGATCGAGGAGAACTTCATGGCTGAATCTGATATCGCGGTTATGATAAATTATACGTTTCGGCACGCGGACGGGTTAATCCGCCGACATGGCGCATAATTGACTACAGATTCTACTCAGTACTAATTGACGAGATCAGCTCCTCGTGGGTGTCCATTGACCCTGCAGCTGCAACGCGCCGTAGCTCAGGAGAGTTCCTCGCGAACGCAGAGACCTCGCTAGCCGAAAGATTTACACCATTGTGCTTCATTAAAATCGTGGTCAACGCCCTCGGATAATTGACATGTTAGTCAGCGGGATGAGGGTAATTATATAGATGTCACCGCTCCGCGCTTAATTACCGTCCGTCCGTCATGATTTCTCTTCGGGTTTGCGCGCGGATAAAAGTGCGTGCGGGTTCCCTTTCAAAAATACGGAGATTTTCGTTCTCATTCGCGTATTAATCTCGATCTAAGGCATATGCCACTTTGTATTCATTCCGCGATGAAAAACCACGAATGTCGCGAGGCGAAAGAATTCACGACTCGCGAGTCGGGTTAATAGCGACTTCGTGCCGGGTGTTGAATTAATTGCGGCTCTCTGATCGGCGTGCAAGATTAGACGACGAGACTTTACACGGGTTAATGGCTTGTGTGTGTATTCTGAATGGGAATTCCGTGGTATCGCGCCGCCATTCAGGCGTATTCTCTATTTGTACAGGAGACATATTGTACAGTTACGTCGCAAGCTAATTAATGACTATCGAGAAAGTCGGGTTATTGGATTTCAAATGATTTTTTTTTTTTTTTTTAATTTTTTAAAACATACAAGACGCACAACAAAGTATGTGAACATTGAAAATTTAAAAATTTTAAAATTGAAAATCTTAGGTCATAAAAAAATAATAAAAACTTGTTAGAGTGCATATTTCAAAAAAATTTTTAATTTGTAAAAATTATATCTCATCTTTTCAACTAAGACGTTGAAAAAAATTGTGCAATCAAACAATGATTAATGAAGTAATTTAAAAAAGAGGTCATACTATATTGAGAATTGTGAGAAAGTAAGAGCAACCAGAAAGCAATTCAATTTCAAGCAAAAGGTTAAATGTATGGGAAGTCACGGGTCAAAATGCGGACAAGTAATGAGATTTCGGAGTACGATTGATTTCTACATTTCTCGATTTCTCTCAATAACAGCGAATTATGTTCTCGCGCGTGCACCTGCGTTCAATTCAAGCTCGAGTGAGTACTTGTTACGAACGTGCGGTATCATCTCGATCGAGATCGATCGCCTATCGAGCGGTCAAGAGGGATGAGCATTGGTGCGTGTTCCTTTGCCATCGAGATGCTCCCGTTACAATGCTTTCTCTATAGAGAAGCTCGACACAGTGGCGGCTTTGTTCCTCGAGTGATAAACAGACTGATCCCTGGCCACGATCACGGAGCTTCTTTGTAATCTGTTTGACGCATACGCGAGATATTTGAAAAATATCGCTAACCGCGAGGTCTGTTTGGTTACGTAGCTTTAAGCGGCGCGCGATCGATCGGAATTTTGAGATGGAAGAAAATCTCTCGTCGAATTCTGGTCGTCATCAAAGTGGCTTCGTTTTGCGTTTAAATTCTTGCTTTCGCAATTTCCGTCGCGTTTCGAGAATTTTATCCTATTTCATAAGGCAGAGTAAAATAATGGCGTGACTCTGACCTGAATAATGTTATTGAAACAAAAGCCAGCAGTAAAGTCTCTAATGCTATTTTATAATTAAATAATTATTTTAATTTATTAAAATTTCCATAAATTAATTGTATAATAAATAAAAACTAGGACTCATTCCAGAAAAAAATTATTTTATGTTGTAACGAGAGAGAAGATCGCGCGTGATGATTGCGTGTATCGGAAAGGTCGGAAAGAGTCTTACGACATCGGCAAAGCATTAGTGCAATTAATTCGTCAATTCGCATCGTTTAGGGCGAAGAACCAAACTGAAAACAAACGTCAATTTTATTGGAGAGGATGCCTTAAACGGAGCGGAGTCTAATTCATGTAATTATCAATCAGCTATTAGGCTGCTTAACGAACCCTTCTCTAACGAGAGTAATGAGCCGCATCGTTGATCATCGTGTGGGATGAACCGCATACACTTTTCGATCGTATCCTTTTATCTTCTATTTTACGTTTATTTTTATTTCGCAATTACTACGATTACTAATTCCATCGATCGATTATTTGCGATAATGTTTTACAATAGCATTTTAAAAAGAATTGATCTAAAAATTGCAAATCCAAAAATATCGAAAATTTCATCGCGTGTACTTGGATAAATTAAAATCTCACGTAAATGAATTTAAATAAGGTAGAATGTTTAATTTAAAACGTAAACAAGTTTCGTTATCGGGCAATCGTTAATTTAAAAAATGTAAACGAAATGAAAACGTAATCGCGTGCGCAATCATGTTAGCAGTTTCAAGCAACGTCCGCCGGAGCGTTCGCCGGAACGGAAAGCGACAAACGACTTCTCGAACGACAACACTTAAGCTCATTTCTGTGATCGCGACGTCTCGCACGCGATCCTCTCTTCAATTTTCTCCGCATGTAAAACAAACCGTTCCTCGTATGCGGCACTCTTCGCATATATATGCACGTGTATAATGAAAAAAGTATCGCGTTACAAACGACGGGACATCCCGACCAACCCTTCGTCGGCGCGACGCTTCTTATTATTAGAGGATAGGGTTACTTACCCCCGCGATGCGGAAGGATGACATTTGCCCTCTTCGCGGACACGAGCTCGTTGGGGCTTCGCGAAAAAGATGGACTTCGTGAGACGCTAGAAGTCCCGACAATGAAACGCATTATCTTCTCCCTAACTTTCCTCCCAGCAATTTTCTTTGAAATTGCATTGAATGTAAAATGTTTAAATTTGTATAATTTGTTTAATTTTGTAAATGGAATCTAAAGGATATTAAAATATCTCTACATTATTTTAATTCTTCTTTAATTTATAGAAATATCATCGTCGTTTTATAATTAAATTTTATAACTTTATTTTTAAATTCTTATATGATAAGGATATATGTTATCACGTAATGTTACATGTACAGTATTCTATCGTCCTGAATGACTCGTTACAAAAATATTACCTTACCTCCATGAAGTTCTTATCGTCAATCACGACGTCAATTACGACGAGTATTACATATAAAATGTTACCTCCGCGGAAAGTATCTTTGCGTTTATTATAGGTCGTAAACATTTGTTATCAGTGTACGTTGAGCGCGATAAGCTTTTTAGCGGTTTAATCCAAAGCGGAACTTGAAGATGAGCATTAGCATAAATTGCAGCGTGTCGTGATAAATGTAATGTGATCATTCGCATCGATTAAAGTTACGTGGAACCGATAAAAGAGAAGGAGAGAGAGAGAGAGAGAGAGAGAGAGAGAGAGAGAGAGAGAAGTAGAGGGAGAAAGAGAGAGAAGACGAGACGTCGCGGACTCTAATCACGTTCGTAACATGGTAAGTGATTCGATCATAGCTACTTGTCACGAACGACAAAGTGCCTGCAATGTCTCGACCGCTATCACCGACTGACACCGCCTGATTGTCCTATTAAGTGTCTAATTTATTATTACGATATAGTGATAATCTTGTATCATATTTTTTTATATATAATATTTATAAAAAATATAATACAAGATTGATGAAAAATAAATAGAAATAAATTAATATAAAAATTTTTAATATTCAATCGATATTTGCCAAAATGTCTCCTCTTTGAAACGATATAAATTGCTCTGTTGAACAAACGTGTGTTTTGAACGTACGCTTTACATGCTCTTTGACGGTTAGGTGTCCATACCATATATAACTACACTTTCGCTTTACTCGGCATCTTTATTCAGAGCATTGACTTCGCTCGTGCATACATTTACAGTCCATTCTCGTGATAGATCGACCGCGATACGATGCGCCGTGCAAGGTGCTCGGATTGCCACCTTGGCGGACGATCGTACTTGATATTACGAATGTATACACTAGAAGCTATATACTACGCCTATCGTATCATAGCTTTTAAGTTATGCCATCGTATTTTCTGACTAAAGACAGTTTTGATTATACACTGACAATTTTGAGTTTCACGCGAGCCTCGTTATCTCGATTTTACATGAAAATTGAAACATTTATGCGGATTACAAAACTTCATCTTACAAAACTTTTGATAGCGCATCCTGTCCGCATATCTTTGCTTTCGCTTACGTGGCGTGATATAAAATCGACTGTGGACGTTGGCGAACGTCGCGATAGATCGAGGATGTGGAGTTTGTTTTTTTTTTTTTTTTTTTTTTTTTTTTTGGAAAATAAATCGAGAGAAGACCGCTACCAACCACAATTGCGGATATAGATTTATACTCCGACACTCTAATAATCCGTAATCCCATTCGCATTCTACGGCTTCTTCTATCAATTGTATAATGGAAAGCGATCGGAAGACGAACAATGTTGAAATGATAGCTAGTTTGATTAGTTGTGTAACTATTATCCGTTCGTTGCGTTCCGAGTATCGAAAGAGCATCGAGAGAATCGGGCGAGTCTCACAGCAGACTGGGGAGAGGATAGATCGACGATTTCTACGGAACCGAGAATTAAGACGATCGTTTATCATGCTCGATAGGCGGAGGCGTAATTGGCCAATTAGTTAATTTCTCATCAAGTAGGTTTATTGCCTGGATCGACAAGCATCCACGATTTATTACGTAAAGTCTTCAAGTCCGGCGGATCCAGACGACGAGGCTTCCTTATTAGTCGTCCGTCGATCGTCTAAGCGTTATTATCGTAACCAGTCGAATCTATTTACGTGTCTCCCGAGCGTAATCGTAGCGATTGGCCACGTAATCTCTCACAGTTTGATCAGCTATATTGTAGACTTGCATCGCGAAGGCAGACCGTTGGCCTAATCGGGCGCGATTAGCCGCGGGAGAAGTCGGGTTTTCAATTAGGTTTGCATCATTCATTCAGTCGCTATTTGTCAAGTAGCGCAACATTTTGACTTATTACCGATGGTGTTTCATTAAATCTCATTATCTGCGATTTAACTGTCGACATATCGAAAATAGTGAGAAAGTTGAAAAATTTGATGAATATCTCTTGCCGAGAATTGACAATTGAAACTTTGAAAGAAAAATAACAAAAGAAGGGAGACAATAAATAAACTTATTTTTATTTTTAATTAATATCCAACAACGTTTCCGCTTCAACGAAATCGTTGCGACAAAAACATAAATTTTCTGTAAAATGTTCATTTGTATCAAAATGTTTAACGAGGCATTTTACACTTCGGTATTATATGTCCATCACAAATTATCCTCGCCACTCGTTATTAACGAGCCGCTAAATGCGACGTGATAAAAAATTCACGTTGCTAACATGTGTTGCAGATGGAAAGATATCACGTGGGACAATTATCGGAGATCGATCTAATGATCATTTTTAATTCGCTAATTATTAGTACTAACAATTAGTACCCTTTTATGCCTTGTAGATCGTGGATTCCATCAACTGCAGGAATTTATTCGCTTAAGAGATGCGACCGTTGATCGCGATTGCGATCGAAAGTAATTGGATATATATATATATATATATATCCATATATATATATTCTGCAATATATATATAGCTGCAACATGTGTTTAAGATCGAGCGTTTTTATCGGGACAATAAATTACTACGCTAACAGTTTTGCGAGCAAGCACCGAACAGCTCGCCGCGAACGGCAAATTAGTCATAGATTTTGACCTGGTCGCGTGCCAATGTTTCAATGCGGTTTCTTGCATTTTTAAGGGAATATGAAAGTTGACTTAATTATTCTTATACTGACGTCAGAAGCGACGAGATTTTTCCGGCAGATCTACGATCCTAAAACCATTTCGAATAACATTTAAAACAAAATTAGTTATTTAAGAAGTAAAAAATAAAATTAAAAATTTGGATGATTATATTATTTTTTTATACTTTGCACGATTATACATTTTTATAGCATTATTACATACAGAATGTTTTCGAACTACATCCCCTCTCTCTCTCTCTCTCTCTCTCTCTCTCTCTCTCACATAGAATACTTATATCTGTCAAATATGTATCCAAGTTATTTATAGTCCTTTTTTATCGCGAAATACGAGTGAAATCGTTTCATGAGATGGGACATCTGATTATCTCAACGCAAAGGGTTAATCAGTCTATTAAGAAGACGCGACTGGCAAGGGAAATGAATCACTCTTTAATTTACATCTCTCGATCTCTCGCGGCGAACTCGAGAAAGAACCAGCCTGATTAAAGTGCATTGATACAAACGCGACAGTCAGTATCCGCTATTTCACACGTGCCCGTTTACGGTTGACAGCTGTAATTGCCGTATTTACTTGCATTGTTTCGCGACACGTCGAGCACGACGACGGATGGTTTATATAACGGTAATTTGCGTAATTTCGTGGATCGATAAGCAACTGTCCGCATAATACAACTGTCAACTTCCTCATCAGTGGATCTCTTGACTTTACTGTCAATGGGGCGGGATTAATATTATTAGCAAATTTCATTTGCGAAATACTCAAAATTAGATTATCCGTTATTTTTCTTCTTGTCAAGGAAAATACCCGCTACAGAATATCCGATGTCGATGCAACTCAAAAATCACAAATCACACATTTTTAGTAATTTATAATACTTTTAATTTATGCATATAAAACATTGAACTTAAAATATTGAATTTGATATTAGATGTATGATGATATTTAATTAATATTTATAGCAATATTTGCATCTCTTTGCATGTCATTTTTCTTTCAACCTTGTGTTCGCTTATAAACAATGTGATAATACAGGAGGAAGTAATATTCAATCCATAATCGTGGGACAAAAACGTACAATGCTTCAGCACTAATTTCACTCGTGCCACGTGTTATTAAAACGTTTTTACGAGAAACGACAGGAATAATAATATGAACGTGTGATACGATAAGAACGGGCAACGTTGCGGCAGATTAATATTCACTGCGAATGCATATGCCTTAAACGAATCTCATGGATATTCATTATTCGAGTTTACTTCGTCGCGTCTCTATGCACCACTTCTCGTTTCGTAGCACGATTGAAACTCGATGCGTCAGCTTCTCTCCTATTTCCACGGCCCACGCGGACACGCGTTATAAATGAATACGCGTATTTAATAACGCAGCACGTGCGTATTAATAACGTAGTATCTTCTATTTAGTACCTAAATAGAATTCTATACTTTTTTCTAAAATATTGAACGAATTTAACATTTGGATTTGCATAATAGCCTGTTTTACAACTCAGTTATCTCAGTTTCTAAAACTGGTAATAAGGTAAAGCGGTATGGAAATGGAAGAGTGGTATTTAGCACGAGAGAAAACAACGAAGAATGATGATTATCCTACTTTTTGAGTTTGAAAAAAAATTACATTTGTTGAATCGCGTGTGAAAATCAGACCTGTCTGAATCGAGCGACCTAACAACACGTCGATAAGTTGATCGGAAAACCGCGCAAAAAAGCAATGGAAAGCACTACCGTGTCACGGACGCGACGCTCATTTGAATATTCAGCAAACTCCCACGGGGCGAATAATCGTGCCGTCGTTCGCGGATACCGCCCCTCAATTACCTCCGCCGATTGCATTGTATTGCGAGAGAAGGAACGTAAGGAGCCATCTCGAGGTCTCCGTGCATCGTGCGCGACTTGTTCGAGTTGTCGTTTCTATCTATGCAAATAAAAAATCCAACATAAAAAAGCTGCTCAGATATTTCCCAGTGCAATATACGTGTACGATTTCTTGAAAAAGTTATTCTATCTAAAGCAAACCGTTTAAATTTTATTGTAGATGTAAGAAAGATTTTGTTTTACCGTTTATTTGTAATATTAGTCTACTTGAATGAACGAGAAATTGATTAAGATGTCTCTCGATTAAGAGATTAATCGATCTTGTATTAATCTGTGAGATAGCTAAAGATATATTTTATTTAGCCTCCATTTTTATATTGTATCTCTTTCCAAGAAAAACAGAGGTTTACGATTGACGCGAGGAGTAGGTGTCTTAGATCATAACAACCTATGATCTTGTCCCGCGATCTAAGGAAGTGTCTGAGACAGCTAAGCGCATAAATGGCGAATTGACTCAGCAACATTCGACGCAACGGCGCCTTGTTTACCGGCGAGAAAAAGACTCGGACAAGCTCGAAGTGCGTCGCTGCACAGTACGGACGAGTAGAAACATTACATTGTACGCCAGTTACAGCGAAAGGGTTGACATTTCACGCGTCTGTCGTAATTAAGTCAAAGGAACAATGACCATTGTCCGAATACGCGATAAAAATTTGGCTGGCCGCATGATGTATCGGTACAATACTTGGCAACCTTATTATCGACATCCTCCTTTCGGACCTCACATGGCGTTGCCAGAAGCCAGATACTCGAGCGTGACCTTTTCTAGCCATTCTCTCTTTAGAGACGAACCCTAATGCCCCGTTGCTCCATCCCCCGCGAAAAGTTATCGAGTAATCTCGGAGAGGCCGCTGGGCTCGATACAAGAATTGTGGTTTCTCTCAAATTGAAAAAAAAAAAAAAAATATTTGCATATTATTAATTTCCAGATCTTATAAAAAGATCTGGAAATTAATAATATGCAAATATTTTTTTCGGATATATATTACTCGCGTGTCGAGTAAGAAATTGCAACCAATGGTGGATACAGTTTGTCCTACGATATTTATAGGAAGAATATAAAGAAATATGTAAAGTCGACGGTGATGATCTCATTGTTATATATGCACGTTATAATATTAGGTCAAAGGTAAAAAGTCAGAGCTGTTTAACCCTAAAATGAATTATTATCTTAAATTCGGTTTTCCGTCTTGGGACAAACGTTCGCGTGCCCGTCGATTTTGAATCGATTCACCACATCTTTTCGCTTTCATTCTCTCTTTTGCGCGGAATTACGCCGTGACAGGTCGATGTCAAGTACAAGGACATCGTGCCGGATGGCACGACTCCCATTGCCTTGATATTCGTCGAAACACTCTCCCCGTGCCATCCATCGCGAACTCCCACGAGATTAATCGATGTTTGCCATGACGCCGCGAAAACAAGATCGTTACGCCCTTATCTCTTACCCGATGATATTTTAATCTTCCAAAGTTCTTACATACGTATCTGTACATAACTAATAAGATATTACGAGCACCAAATGGATCGACGGTTGTATACCGTAGGGATACGCGCAAAGATGAGCCGTGTGAATGTATAATTGATGAGAATAACATCATAGTTTCCACAAAAGCCGTCGCTGCCTCGCAGAAGCGTTAATTCCGCTCATTGTAGGCAAAGTGGATAATGATGGTGCCGCGACCTTATTTCCTAGGCTGCGTCGATTAACCGACGCGGATATACCTCGAGAGGATATACGCGCAAATATACATCAGTTTCGATGTACTCGCATTGTCGGTCAGGGCCCATGAATGTTATAATCAGCGTACATTGCGCCTTGATGATAGGCCTCGGCACCATTTATCCTCGGGGCCCCGATAGTAGCCCCGTCGTCGGGTCCCGTCATTCAATTGTCCGATAATCTATTAGAAAAGCCAACGGCCCCCTCCCTATTTTCTCCTTCTCTCTCCTCCTCTTCCCACGCGAGAAAAATGGTCTACGAGCGTGATACGGTAAACCTATTTTCAGACGCGAAATTGCGCCTCGTAAAAAGCGCGCGAGGCGCATAGCGGAACATTGTCCATAACCGCGTCTCTCCTTTTCCTCTTCCCCCTTGTCCTCCTCCTTCTCCTCGTCGTCTAGCTTGATGCATACAGCGTTTTCCATCGGGACGCAATTGGTGCACGCAACGTCGGCGAATCACCGTTTCGGATTAGTTGCGTTTCTCGACGATTCATCCACCTTAATTGGTTGCGCTCGAAATCTTCGGTGAACTTGAAAACGTACGGAGGTAGTTTACCTGGATTATCGCCCGATCGCTTAAGTGAATACGCAGGCGGATAAGTTTAGCTAAATGTCGGAAGCTAATTTGAGAAATTAGCACATGTCATTATATGAGAACGAACGGAAAAGAAATATTAGACATTCGCTCGAACTTGTGTAAGCAAGCCGCTGTAAATGACTCCGTTCTTGCGTGACTTAGATCTTATAAATGCAACGTCACTCTGCAGCTCTTATTTTCTCGATTTGAAATAGCGTTCGAGCGAAATAGACTTCTCGACATTCCAGCCTCGCACCCGGTCTTTCGACACGCGTTTTCTTTCGCCGCGTTCACGCGCGATAATCCAGGAAGTAGCTCAGGTTACCTCGCGAAGATCCGTCCATTTTCTTTGGCTCTTCGGGGAGCAAGCCGCCGCGTAAATGACGTGCTGCGATTCGTATCGCGTTGAATAACCACGAGTACGTTTTACGAACGGAAAAAAAAACGTAGACGAACGTCGGTCCTAGGAACGTGGTGTTTTGCGGCGCCGACCGCCGTTCGCATGGCGCCCCGACAACGTGTTGTTGAACGCAAAGCAGGTTGATGGCCTAATTAACGCGAGTACTCGCGTTAATGGCTAAACGTGCATAGGCGTCATTCATACGTCATTCTGGCATATTTCCCGGCGCACCCATCCTGTCCCTCGGACATAGGATCGCTCGCTTCCTACGGACCCGATTGATTATCCTCGTTACTTATGCTCGCGTCTCGCGACTACCTTTCGCGAAAGACGTGGGCACTGCGCCCGACATGTATCGGCACGATCACGAGATACAATGGAGTACGAGGCGTGAGATATAGGAAATTAAAAAAATATGAGCATAACTAGTAATCGAGAGAATCTTATTGATCCTTTGCAATTCTATGCCTTTCAAGCTGAACTCGTGTAAGGGATAATTCCTATAGAAGGTGATAGGCTAGAGTAATATCTTAACTTACTTGTTTGGCGACGAAATTCTATTTTTAGTAGTCGATAAAAAATGAATAATATATACTAAACTAACGAATGCTCGAGCGAGCGTTCCAAAAAGAAGTAAAATGATAGCAAATTAATGCTCGATAATCTGCACGTTCGATGAAGATGTATTCTGCATTAGTGATGCAGCAATAAACCAACAGGAGATTTCGCAAAATCTAGTCGCGCGCGGCTTCCCGACATTTCTATCAACTTCTCTCTGATATGCAATCATCCGAGATGTAATAACGCGGAAACGTCCATTCATCATCGTGATAGTGCAACGCGCGAGATGCAACGATGCGCAATGAAGGCCTGTGCATCATTAATTAAACCGGAACGTCATTTCCTTGATTGCAAATTAATGATTTCTTACTATTATCCGTTAATTTGAGATGACCGGAACGCACGATTAGTTATTTTGCAATATCATTACACAGCTTTACTTACCTAGAAAAGTGTTGTAATATATTTTAGTAATGTCCAATACTATACGTACTTATAGCAAGTCTTCTCGAAAAAATTAAGGCCGAATTTAACAAATCTCAACAAATGAATATTTTAAGCGATTTAAATAAAATTCGTGTTCGTGATATAACATTTAATCTAGTCTATATCCAAGATAAAATAAATATAACCTTTTCATTTATAACAGTAGAATATTTAACTGGACTGATCTGAGATCTCTGTTATGAATTTTCGTAAAACAGGAGCCAGAAATCTTCCAGCGACTAAAAAAAACGATGCCGCGCACGAGGCACGCGTGCGTTCCCTAAGTGGTATTACTTCTAATTGAGCCGCCTACTCTCCATTCCCTTCCCCGAAACAATTCGGAGAGAAAAAGGAAGTGTGTCATATTCCTAATTACTTGGTCCCCTACCAATTCTCCTGGTTTCTTTTTTTTTTTTACCCCTTTCTCTTTAGCTCGTACGCACGCGTACAATGCGCGCGTGCCGCACGCATCGCGCCTCATTAAGCGGAAATCAGCGCGGATTTGCATTGGTAAATTGCAATGCCTGCGCTCTCCATCCGCTGCTTCGTCGGCATATTAGGCTTATCGAGAGATGTGGAACTCGGGATACGGTACTTGTTCGATTCGATTTCACCAATGCCGATTTCACCATTGTCAGTGCCTGCCGCAAGTAGTTCATCTTGTTCTTGGAAGAAACGGCTCGAGACATTATCTGAGAATATCGACAAATACGTGTACCTAAAAGATACCCTTATTTATAACCGATTATTATATCAACCTTCTCTGACTCACGCAAAAGAGAATAAGTTTTAATTGTTGGCTAGAAAATCTATTAATCGGAATATGCCGAGTTTGGCTAAAAACTGGCTGATATTTACTGATATTTACCGATCGATTTGATCTGGTTAGTTACTGCCGAGTAAAGGACTAATCAGTTTCTGGCCAGTAATAATTTTTTCACAAATATTTTTCTACTGAAGTAACTGAAGTTACTGAAAAGGTAAACTGCAAAAAAGAAGGAGGAAAATTTCTTTACGAACTCTACAATGCGTCTAGAATATATTCGTGAAACTGATCAATAATATTGGCTAAAAGTTGGAATGCCGTATCTGAAACGATTTAAAAAATTTTTGAACCTCGATTCCGATCTCGAATCTTTAATCTGGTACCGCTCATCAACTTGTCCTTTGTCTTGATTCTAGGGTGTTGAAACCGCCTGGCGGCGGCAGCAGCGATATTTTCGGCGCGGCCCCGGAAGAGACGAGCCCGCGGCGCGTCAAGGCCCACAATCAGTCCCAATTGGGCTCGGCCCTCTTCGGCGACACCAATGGCACCGACAACGCGAATACCGCCGTGTCGCCACGCAGCAACAAGCCCGGTAATGATTCATACAATCGTCTGTTTGGCCCCCCCGATGCCCCACTCACCACCCCAAACGCGAGAAATCACATGCGCAGCAATATTCCCCTCAGCGGGGGATCGTCGATCTCGTCGTTATCGTCGGCCGCTGCGGCGTCGCCCGCGAAGAGCACGGCCAGCAACGGCAGCAACTCGACGCCGGGCATCGTCAACGGCTATGCCAGCAATGGCAGCAACTCCTCCAATGATATGACAGGTAAGGATCCGCGGCGAACGAGGAAACGAGTCGCGAAATTTGTCCCGGGGTGGACAACAGCGGTCTGTCCACTTTCCCTCGATATCAGAATCTGATTATATCACCGGTATATCTAATTAGTAATTTCATGTTGCGAGTTAATACAAGATAATAGAAAATTACTACATCTTTCCTCCCTATAATTTAACAGAAATAATTGCAAATAAACTTGACTGAAATTTTGTAAAAATCATTTACTTTGAAAGATAGTATACTATTCGATAAATCGATATTGAGTGGACATGGTTGATTACTGTTGGAAAATGTACAGACACGTCGCCCCGGGACTCTCTAAACTGTTTCCACATTCAGGTGATCAGAAATGCTCCTTTCTGTAAAACGTGCCCAAAGGCGACGATCCTGATCTAAATTGAAATATGTGTGTGTCGCAGGCTCTTGGCATAAAAACCGTTCTGATTATTATGCTTTTGTCACGATGGAAAATAATTTTTTTCGTTACAATCGATCGTTAGAAATTTACACTCGTTAAAAATACGTGCAAAACAAACTTTGCATTTTAAGAAAGATTATTTTTTTACCTTCCGTGTAAAGAACGCGAAAAAAAAAAGAGATTAAAGATATTTTGTAATTCCGCTGATTGCGCTAGACGCGATTGCTTTAAAATAAAACGATTAAAACGTACGATATTTGTTTGATCGATAGCGCAGCGTTCCGATGTTTTTCTTTTACTAGTCGCGAAATCATGCCTAATGAGATCATCGGCGAAAGTCCTTCAGTTGGACACGAATCGACACGTGCTTTTTGCGCAAACCGAGTTATCGAGCCGAGTCAGCTTTCGGTCCGCCGATGCGGAGCTAGCGAGACACTGAGGAATCCAAATGAATATCACTTGTTTAATATATTACCGTTCTCTCTTGTCTTTAATATATGTCATCTTCCTTGAACTGTTCGCAAGCAGCTTTTAGGAGAAAGAAACGATTTCGTAAGTGTGTAACGAGACATTCAAGTAGATGATACACGACACTACCACACTTTGTTCTTTAATCATAAAAAAATCGCTCGGGAATCATTTCTCTTGTAACGTAAAAAAAAAAAAAAAAAGAAACGGTAGAAATTTTCGAGAAAATTGGTATTGACTGTCGCGACGAAAGAAATATTTGATTTAAACGATTATAATTTTGATAAAAAAAAAAAAATCTACATTATGTACTTCGCATCATCATGTTATTTTAGGGCCTGCCACGAAAATAGGAACACATATTTTGAGTTAGACATGCTGTATTAGATCTTAAGTTTGTAATTCGTTCTGCTAGTAACATTTACATCTTGCTTTACGTTAAATTATTATTTACATTACGTTTCTCATACACGATTCACTTGTGACGAATTTATAGTAAATGACATTGAGCAAATTACAAAGGAAAAGGAAAATTTATGTTCGATTGCAATAATCATTATTAAATTATTACGTAATTTTATTTCTATAAATTCTGTTAAATGAATAAATCCAATAAATTAGTAATATACTGTTGATTACAAATATATTATCCAGCAAAACTTTGAAAACTTTGATTTTCAAAATAATTTTTTTGCAAAAGAAAAGAAATTTTTCAATGTCGTTTGCCATACGTCATTCACGAATTTCTATGGACGAAGTGCACAATCAAAACTCGATAGCAACATCGTTTTTTGCAATAATTTTCATTTCCGTTTAACAAAAGCACGATCGCAGGAATTTTTTTTATAACACCAACGTATTAATTTCGGGAAAATGGAATCACAAATGGAATACGTATCATTAAAAAAAAAATAAAAATGCCTAAACTACAAATTTTTTTTATTCATATTTAGTATAATACACTTGTTTTGCTTTCTCACAATGCTATACTATTGATTTTGTATTTTTGCTGTTGTAAATATTCATTCCTTTCTTCTTCACGATTTAAGCACAACACACACCGTTTCTATTTTGCTTTTATCTTAATTTTTAATCGTACGGACAAATTCAAGATATTGAAAATATTTTTTGCTTGATAAATAGATGTCGAATCATGAAATTATGTGAAAAGCTTTTATATTAATAGACATAAATGTAAATCCGAAAGATATAAAGAATAAATGAATACATAGCTTAGACAACGAGCTATATAGAATTCAGATATAACGAAATAATATAAAAGTAAAAAAATAAAAATATTTGCAAGATAAAGATTTTGCAAGATTCGTTTTGATACGATTTTCTCGGCAACTTGGAATAGGCAACACAATATAATACGATATCTGCGATCTGTCCGTACGAATTGACCGCGTATTAACACAAGTTGGTTGGGTTACGGTTGTGGGTTTTGCGACGGTGTTATGATGCATGGGGTGAAACGGTGAAATGGCTCTGTGGGCTCTTACGCACGTCACTTCGCGCGCACGTGGCGGTGAAAATGTGGGCTCTTGAACGGTGTGTGAACCGCACCCCCATCGCCGCGTCCCTTCGGCAGGAGGATTGCCGACGCGCAACCCGGTCACCGGAGACGGAATCGAGGTGACGCCCATGAGGCGCATCCCACGAAAGTGTCGAGGTAATGTTAATTGTTAATTATCCGATTCACGAACGTTCCTTAATCCCTTTCTCAGGATACGCGTTTCGATTTTCCTGACCTCTGTCTTTTGGAAAGTAAATTCTTAACACCGATGAGACACCGATCAGGATTATGAAATCCTCTACCTGAAAATATTAATTAAATTTAAGTGAGTTGTAAATTAAATAAATTTAAGTTGTCGATTTTATTTTTACAATTTTCCAATTAAGTAAGCGAATAGAACTAACTTGAGATTCCTAGTTTCATTTTCACTTTCCCTTAATTCTTTCAATTTTTTAAAGCGATTCTTGTGAAAGGTATTTCAGAATTAAATATAGTTTAATGTAAAGTATAAGCTAAATTTAGTCGTTTAAATTAGTATAGAAATTTTATATATATATATATATATATATATATATATATATATATAAAATTTCTATAATTTTCTTTAATTAACTATACTTTCTTTAATTAACTATAAGATATATATATACACACATATATATATATATATATATATATATATATATATATCTTATAGTTAATTAAAACTTGGAGTGAAATTGCTCCCCGCTTTTTTTATTCTTTCAATCTCTCAAGTTGCGAGTACCTTGTTAAAAGATAATCATCTAATCAAGTCAATTTTCCGAACGCGAACATTCGAACGGAAGAAAATTAATTACTGAGAGAGTTCTGTTTTGGAGCGCGGAATATATAATTGAATACATCCGTTAATAAATTGTAAGTACAAGAGTATAAATACCTTGTTATCTCGTAGCACGTGAATCGTGCTAAAAAAAAACGTAATTACAAAAAGTAATAATTATACGCTCATAAATATTTATGCGAAGGGAATTTAAGCGCGTGTGTCAAATATTCGCGAATGTTTCGAGAGGTTTTGAGTCGCAATCTTGCGAGATTGAAATGAGAGCTCTCGTTACAACACGTTCACGATAGATAAAATTCTCTGGTTCGAGGAAACGTCTCTTCTCGCGCGGACGAGATCTCGAACGTAGCGAATTGTTTATCGAGCGGCATGGAATTACGAGCCTGGTGTACCGTTATACGTCTTCCGCGTTGTTTAATCGCGGTACGGTATTTAATACGGCAATAATATTCACCTTCGTTGTCGCTCGTTGCCGGGAAATGCATTTTTAGTCAACTATGTTGCTGTAAAAATTGCAGTTTACGGAGAGATATCGTGGCTATTTTTATTTCTCATATGATGTATTTCTCATTTGATGTGACATCAAATAATAAAGCAATTGACAATTTTTCGAACAATTGATAACTATTCTCGTTTTTTTTTTTTTTTTTTTTTTTTTTTTTTTTTTCAAGTTAAAATCGGTCAATAATATTTAACAAAAAAAAAGTAGTATTAATGGTTTCGTGCTTGCATAATTTGTGTTGCATAATTTGTGTGTCCCTCTCGTATTCATTTTTATGTTATAAATTCGACCCAATTCATTCGCATTGAAGACTCGCTTAACTCACTCAGAAAAATTTGATATGATTCAGACGTAAAATAATCGATGAGTGTCTTAAGCGAGCTTTTATTCATCACTTCGCATCTCGATATTCATGGGATGCTACGGTAAGTTCATGCAATCATGTTAGAGCGGAAATACATAAATAATATCATATATACCGTTGTGTTTTTTCGTAGCTTTATTACAGGTTTGTTAATCCGGTTCGCAGGCGATATGCGAATTTGTTATTCGATGGCTTTACGACTGATTGAACTGTGTGCTTAATTGCCTGTGAAATTAAACTATTTCTCTCTCTTTCTCTCTCTCTCTCTCCCCTTTTCCTCCCTAATTCCTCGAAATAAGCTCTCAACTGATCCGACAACTGTACCGATTGTGCATAATCGAACAAGTTAAGGAGTGATGTTCCGAGATGTAGTTGAGAAATACATCCCGTAGGGTTTAAACAGTAGCGTGTGAATGTGACGGCATGTGACGTGAGTTTCAATTTTGAATTTTGGAATCTACCAATGTTTTCTGTCAGACGCGTAGGAACGACGGAATCAATTAATAAGTTATGTAACTAATCTCTCTTGCTGATTTCCTTCCACAAGATTCGGTTCCGAGAGGGAAATCGACTTTAACTGGCTACGTTGAAAGTTCCTACGCTCTGAATCATTTGCATGCCAGACATTTGCGTGTTTAACGACGTAGAAATGAGACGTAATTTGCATACCTCTCAATTTTTCATACATTAGATATATATTTGTCTTTACAAATAGAAAAATCTTTAACATGTATTGCCCAAGAGCATAGCACGGTTATTTAAAATTGATTACATATATAAGTGCTATTCTCTACAAAACGTAGTGCAATTAATTCTTTACAAAAATTCGAAGAATTTTGATTCATTATTGCTCAATAGCATAGTATGAGCATTATTGCGCAATAGCATAGTATGAGCACAAACGTATAATTTTTATTTAAAAATAATATGTCAATTTTTAGATCTTCTAAAAAAGACACAAAGAGACAACCGAAGTTAATAGTTGCGTCATACTTAGTTAATACTTAGTTCTCGATCGCTCAGTCGTTGAGCGAGAAGTTCGCGATACTAAAAAAAAAAAAAGGTACTGAAATAATCCAGACGTTAGAATCAGCCATCAGGCTTCATCCAATTCGATTAACGAGAGACGAGAGACTAACGAGAGAAAAAATAATTTCTGCAGATGGCAACCCGGTAACTGGAATCGGCTACGCGTCCGAGGCACAGAAGAACGGACCGGTGATGCAGAACGGAACCGCCAGCTCGAATTCCAGCAGCGGCGAGAAGTCGAGCGATACGTCGCCTGCGACGGCAAAGCCGCCGGCACGCACCCGCGTCCCACCCGGTGGCTATTCATCCGGACTCTGGTAAAAGAGCGACGTCGCCAGATCGGAGATTGTCCCATCCTCTTTCCGGGAAAGGACATCCCGATTCAATTCTTTCGGCCCTGTACTCTTAATCCATTAAAGCCCGCCTTAAGATCCACCTAGAGCCTTCTAATCATCGTCGTCACCGTAGAACGTTCCAGAAGCGGAAGTCTATTTTGTCAATGTACATCTGCAACGACGGACATAATACCTTTTCTATGATTTTTTTTTTTTTTAGATAAGCGCGCGAGCAAAGAGACGCAAGATAATAAAATCGTGGGCTTTGATGGATTAACACATTCATTCTCTTTCGCTTTGTACTAATTCAAGAAAATACATAAAAAGTAAGAAGAAACGTGATCTTTAGATATCTTGATTCTTGAATGATAGATAACTCTTTCGGCCTTAAGAGGGAACAATAGTTATTGTATTAAAATTGATTTAGTATGTGATACATTTTATTGATAATCAATCACTTCTTTCAAACAAAGACATTTAGCGCAGCGATGTTCGATATTTATTGGCAGGGCCGAAAGGGTTAATGAAAAGGCCGGCGAAAGTAACAATAAAATCGTGAATCCCCGAAATGTTTGCAACACGGAAACGAGCAAAATGTTGCGTTTGATTAGCAAATCGACCATGTGTTTAAATTTATTTTAGATTAGAAAAAATTTTCTGAGATGTTCCTATTTCAATTACATAACGCAGGAATATTGTTTCTTATAAAATTAGTTATCAAAAGCAATAATATCGAACAATAAAACGATAGAAATGTTTCCAAATATTTTAACTTCTATTGATTTCGTCGTTACGTTGAAAACGTGCGCGAATGCGCACAAGGGTGAACCGAGTTCCCAAGTTCCTTGAGCGTAAATTACCGGTCCTTCAATTAGCAACTCCAGCACAGGTTTTATCGCGTAACTGTATAGAGATAGTTAAAGCGATCATCGCGCGTAAAACGTACTTCTTTGTGCTTGGAATACCGTGCTGGTCGGTAAACGATTCGCAAGTCGTAAATCACTTCTCTAGGAAGCGCGATTTCCTATCGGCAACGGTTTACATATAATGAGTCACGTGAATAAGCGGGGAAGAGCAAATAACTCTTGATGGAAGTAAAAAACACTTGTTTTAAAATAAAAGTGTAAGAAAATATCTGAAATATGTAAAGTGCGTAAGGCTTCAATTCAGTTTAGGAATCTAAAGAAGACAAGAAGTACGCTCTGAGGTATTTAACTTGTATCTTGAAACTCTTGTTGATAAGTTGCTTTTTTGCCGTATTAATAATCTAATTGTAGAACTTGAATATTAAAACTATTGTCTACAATATTTTATAACATTCAACTCAGTCCATCATTGGCGTTATCTGTTAATTTAGATGTTCTGATATTTTTTATATCTTCTTAAATGTTTAATAGCATTTTGACAAATAACGAAAGCATCGTTTGTTTGCGTATTCATGCGGTCCATGATTCAAATTTCTCGTCACCATCGAGTCCGTGAGCGTGGTGTTCTGCTCGTTTCCAGTGTTGCGTGTCAATCCGTTTAATTGGGAAAATTACGCATCCACGAGAATTCGCTCCCACCTCGAGGTGAAGGGCAAAGATATGTATATTCACGTATTCATATACAGAGTACCAAGATTGTAGGACCGCGATTACTATATACAATATGGCGTTGATCAGGAGCGAGAAATAAAATCGTAGCACCAATCAATCCTGCCACGCGTCGAAAAAGAATTGAAAGAAAGAAAAAAAAAAGCAGAACAGCACACAATAAATGGGATAATTAACACTTTGAACGGTGCAACCGTTTGATTCGTGGTACTGTTAAAAATATATGGGAAATGAAGAATTCAAGTCGCGAACGACACGAGAGGAATGGACTGAAAAGTATAGCAGCGTGTTTGACAATGAAATTGCGAAATGAAGACCTCGGAACTGTACATTAGAAGTAGGCATGTGTTATTTCGAGAAATAAATATGTACCATGTATAATCCATTAAAACCAAGTTTCAAGTGCTTTCTTAATCTCTCCGTGCCTTCTCAATCGTATGATTTATCGTTGCGCGAACGATTAAAGAAAAACCGTGCTCCGTTTTTGCTCGCGAGAGATTGCCTTCGGTGATGTTTTGATGATGAAATGAATGGAAAGGATGCGACGGTGTATGCCACACTGTTCGGTAATGTGGAATTTGTCGCGTCACCGTCGGAGGTTCTTCGAAAGTCAAAAACGAAGAATTGTCGTTTGATACTCTTGATTCATCCGCTATTATTATTTATCTATTTATCGGTATTGTATACTCTTTATCTTCTTTTCAACGGGCAACGACACCTTTCGTGCCCGAAGAGTTGAGAAACGACGATTTATTTCTCACTCGTCGTGCACTCCGTCTGCCGTTGCCTCGCTTCTCTTTACTTATGATAGCAGCGCGTAATCGAA
The DNA here is from genome assembly GCF_055798465.1 of Pogonomyrmex barbatus. Taxonomy (NCBI): domain Eukaryota; kingdom Metazoa; phylum Arthropoda; class Insecta; order Hymenoptera; family Formicidae; genus Pogonomyrmex; species Pogonomyrmex barbatus. The sequence continues at coordinate 11,869,244 of NW_028297149.1, forward strand.
TGTATTTATTTCGTAGCAAAGAGTCGTGCACATGTATTATCATTTTTTTCTTTCTCCACGTAAGAATTTTTACGCGGTCGTTTGGTGTGAGTAAACATTGTTTGTAACACAATGCATTCGTATTCGTCATAAGTAATCTTTTTATATTCTGGCAATGATTAATAAAATTTTGTAAGCAAGACGCCTCGTCTCGTTCCTTCCCAAAATAGCCGTAAAGAATTTAAGTACGCTTAACTATTTTAAATCTTCTTATTCTTTGTCTAGGATTAGATCCTGTTATTCAACTCACTTCACATATGCCTATGGTACGCTTGTAGATGGTGGTGCACAGGCATATGGGACCTATTTTTTAACTACAACATACATTCCTAATAACTTTTATTATGAAAATAGATCAATATAAAAAAACATATAACGCAATAATTATAAATACATATTAAGTGAGAATCACCAATATGTAATAAACATAATACAAAAAAAACTTTGCGAAAATAGAAATAATTACAGTTTTGTTTTTGTATGACAATGAATAATGAATGAAGCTATGTTAAATTTCTATATGACTAATTCTATACGAACAACTACTATTACTTACTATTTTTACATATTAAAAATGTGATAATTAAAGCGCAACACGCATAAGTAAATAATATCCTTTTTATCTCTAAACAGGTAATTTATCGGTTAATATTTTATCAAATCATAAAATTTTTTTCCATTCTTTTTCTGAATAGTTTCTTTAAAATAATTTTACGAGCATTTAAATGTAACGCAATTATACTTAATGTATTAAATGGTAGCAATAAGACTTCTCATTCCAGCACCATTAGCTTTGCAAAGAGCATTGAATATGTGTTTGTGATTAGTTTCTTGCTCCATTCTCTTAGCTATTTCATGCGCTTTCTTTGTGATTATAGATGGTACGCCTGCTAATCGAGCGGCATTGAATCCGTAAGATTTCGGGCAAGCTCCTTCACTGAGCTTATACAAAAATGTTACAGTCTCTTGCGAAACTTCCTCTTCCTCTTCTGTCTCTACCATACATGCCTGAAAATTAAAAATAATAGATACTTTATATTATCTTTTGAAAAAAAATTAATTTTAAATTTGTCAATTTCTCACCATATGGGCTAACGTAACTTCTTTATTGGTTTTGTAATCTTCGACCAAAGAATGGTAATGCGTCGAGAACAATGTACGACACTTTAGCTTGGTCAGTGCATCGACAACCGCAGCCGCTATTGCTGTACCATCGTAAGTTGATGTGCCACGTCCTACGATAAGAAAATATCTTTTATCAAATATATTTTATAGCGGAATAAAGGGAGCAATAATCGATAGCGAAAAAGTTATGACAAACGACAAAAAATTCTTATTCTGAAAATATTAATGGCATACATATTTCTTCCCTAATTCTCACCTAATTCATCAAGCAGAACAAGCGAATAGGGCGTAGCGTGTTGCAGTATTGCGGCGGTTTCACTTAGTTCGACCAGGAACGTGCTCTGACCAGCCAGAATATCGTCATTTGCACCCAGTCGCGTGAAAATACGGTCTACTAGCGTTATGCAACACGAGCTGGCTGGAACATAGCTGCCCTGATTACGCAAGGAGATTAAATTCATATTTTATCGATGTAATTATCGATTATTAGTTCCACTTGCATATATTTTTCTTGTGAGACTTACTATCTGCGCCATGATCGTGATCAGGCCCACTTGACGCATTAGAGTTGATTTGCCTCCCATGTTTGGTCCCGTCAGAATCATGAAAGAGGCGGTGTCATCAGTTGCCAACAGAGTGTCATTCGGTATAAAGTTGTCAGATGTGATGCAAGGGTGCTTTCCGTCTTGTATTTTGATGAATATCTGTAAAAGTAATATTTATTATCTTTATCTTCTGACAAATTATTAATCTGCGGTCTCTGTTACCCTAACGATACCGTTACCTCACCGTCCGACCCGTCATGTATCTCTGGCATACACATATCGCTATTTCGTGCGTAATCCGCGAGAGAAATAAGAACGTCCATCGTGGCCAATTTGTGAACGGCCGCATGCCACATGTCGTACTTTTCGCTGAACTGCGCAAATATTCGCCTATTAAGATCCTTTAACACTTTATCTCTGTGCTCTTCTGCACTCATTTGCCTCGCCAAAAGTTCCTGCACCAATTAAGATTAATGTTCTTTTACTATTTTTTAAATATTTTTATAAAGAGTATCAATAAGATCTTCTGTAATTAAAAATATAAAGTTCATCCATACCTTTGCCTCGGCAGTATAATAGCGTTTGAAGCCTTTTCTTTGTGATTGTAGTTCGTATCCGGGACCGACTTTCTTGATTTGCGAATCGGGAATCTCAATCTGATAACGTTTCCTATCCGTTCCGAAGAAAGTTATTTTTACACCAAAATGCTGCTTTTGTTTTTCAAGATATTTGTCTAGATTTTTTTTGTTCTCTGCGAGTTCGGTTAAAACCGAATCATATTCAGCATCAACCCCCTTTTTCGGAACAATGCAACCTTGCTTCTTGGCATCTTCGTGATCAAACGCGGTCTGAAATTGTATATAATGCCATAGATATGTCAAGTAAAAAGAAAAATGAACAATTAGAAGAATTGTTCAAAATGGAGGCATTACCTTAAAGTAATCCAATGTTTCTCTTAAATGAGGAAAATCGCCCTCCGGTTCGTATCGGACACAACGTGTTATCAAGTTACTTTTGAAATCTGTAAGATATAAGTATTAGACAGTGCAAAATTTGTTAATTTAAAAAAAAAAGTAAAACAAGCATACCATCAAACAACTCGACAAATTTTAACACCTCTTCGAATTTGGCGAGTGTCGTAGTGAAATCCACGATTACTCTCTTCGAATATGTCGGGCCTTCGAACATTATGGCTCTACCATCAGGATGATTTTTCATTCTTGCTGCATTTCCCTGAGCATGTATTCTATGAAAGAAAAAAAAAAGATATATATACATGGAAATTTCCAAGGCGGAGTTAATTGTCTCTAATTTCAACTTACTTGCTCAGCAACCTTTCGAGATCCGGTAAAGTTGACAAAATTGCGCGAGCTGATTGCATTACATCCATACGATCCACTAATTCTTGTATAGCTTCCTGGCGTTCTATAATAACAGTTTTGCGGCAAGACGGCCTGCAGATCCATTCACGTAGTAATCTAATAAAAATAATTTACATTCCTTGACGTATAGAACCATGTAGCATAATAATTATAGAAAAAGAAGTATTCACATAAAATTCGAGGTTTACCTTTTGCCGAATGCGGTACAACAACGATCTAATGCATTGGTGAGCGAACCCTCACCGAAGATCCTTAGATTTTTTATCGTAACGGCATCTATTACCATGGTGTTTGCGTAATTAAGACCTGCGCGATTGCTCGCGGCTGAAAAATCCGGCGGAATATAGGTATTAAAGCAACCTTGCGCTAATAATTGCTGTTCGAGTAGAAACTCCTTCAGCAAATATACACATCCTCCGAGCGCGTGTATCGCTAATTCCTTATTATCGGCTGGCGTTAAACCCAAGCTGTCTCCTGCACAATAAAAATGATTCATATTATGAATTATTCGTAACATCATAAATACGTAAAACAAAGAGAAAAAGTATATTTAATTATAATTAATTACCTTCGTTAAGATACGATTTCAAACCTTCAGGCCATGCAAAATTGGAATCTTTTTCTGTTTTGAAGTAACCTCCTTCGTGAAGTTTCTAAAAAAAAAAAAGACAGGTATTTAATAGATGCGAATAATTGTTTATATACATATTTTTATATATCATGATTATCTATTACTCACTTTTAATACAGTTGTAGCAGACCAGAATTGTGTCTCGCGCTGTAGTGATTCTTTTAACGCTACTGGTAAAGTATTATTTATAAGCTGCAAAGTTTTTTGCGATAGGTTACCGCGCTCGTGTATTATCTGAAAACCGAAACAAAAATAAGCATTTGTAAGAGATATTTATCAAGATATGCAACGTTATCAAGATTAACATGTATATCACATACGTGAACCGGTGGATGGTGAGCCAGTAGAGTTAACAGTCTCGAATTGCAGCGATCATCGATGAATTGACCAAGATAAAATTCACCTATCGTTGTATCTACAAAACATACGCCATAGGAGCTGATCGATGAACTAAGATCATTTTTTTCAACCAGAGATAACAAATAATTGGAGTTTGGTGTAGACGCCTCCACGTCCAACGGAGTATATACTCTTGTGCCTTTGGTACTGACTTGACAAATTTCACGCTTTACGACTTTATCAAACTTTGTCGCTTTAATCACTGCAAATAAAAAGAACCAATATGGTTATAATTTACACACACCACACCACACCACACCACACCACACTACACACACACACACACACACACACACACACACACACACATCTGCTCCTACATGAAACAAAATATAAAATTTCTACGTAATTTCATACTTTTATTACAACGCGCTGACATCATTTCCGGATTCTCCGTTTGCTCCACTCGTGCGACTTTGTATCCCCTCTCTATAAGACTTGCCGAGTAACGACCATATCCGATTTCAGGAAATCCAGAATGCGCGAATTCACCCTGTAATAATTAATGTTATATAACAGGATTTAATTTTGGTATTTTTTTGTACATCTAATGAATGTGCTTTAATAGTGTAGAAAGATAAAAATATATAACATATTTACATCTTTCTATATTTAAAAGGATACCATTAATGCACGTCATCATACAAACTTACTCGCATGTACGTGAGGCTGAGTTCATTGACACCGATAACTGCGTCCATGTGATACAATTCATAGAATTTACCGACTTTGAAAAAAAGCACACAGTCAAAATGCTTGCTTTTTAATTCCCACCATTGTCTCATCGCCTAAACAAATTTTAAACTGTAACTAAGTTGATGTTGATATATGGGAAAATATTTAACAATAGGAGCTTGTCTTACAGGAGTTTGATTATTTAAGAATTCGATGGGTACATAGACTGTCCTGGAATCATAATCTGGATCCTTCGGTGTTCTCCTGTATATGTCCTTGATCTTATCTGGCTGTAGAAAGTCCAATTTCAAGTGAGGCCAAGTGGGCGTGACAGCAAATCCATTACTTACAGCTTGATTTTGAACTTGCGTAAGTTGTTTAGTATCTTTTTTATTCTAAAAAATAGAAAATACACTAATCTCCTTCCATGGCAATACTCATTCAAAAAGTGTTTGTATCATAAGGAAATAAGCTGGTGATAGCAGATAATAATAGTAATAATAATAATTATTAATAATAATTTTCCTTAATAAATAAAAAAAACTTATTCTTAGTAATAATAGAATTGATTATAGTTCTCAGTCAGTATTCTTTATAAAAATAAAGAAATATAAGGACATTTTGTAGTCAATTATGCACTCACTGTTTTCGTATCATGAGAATGTTTTACTTGTCTTGACTTGGATCTAGACACGATTTTTTTCCTTTTTTTCTAAAAAGACATATTAAATACAATTTTTTTTACGAAAATATTATTGTTTATCACAGCTTGAAATATATTGCTCTTACCTCTGGTGTTTCCTCCTCTGTTCCTGTCGAAGGTTCGTGTTCCGTGTCCCCTTCAGAAACTGACTCAGAATCCTCAGATTCAGAACCTGTAATATAAAATATTATACATGTATTATTTTTCCTAAGTTGTTTGCTTAATTTAACATTGTTATAATTCAAGATTATTATTTATGGCGTTGATAAACCTGGCTTGAATTCATCTCCGGAATCTTCCCCAGATTCTTCATCAGGAATAATCAGGCGCCGTCTTTTAATCTTAACAGGTTCTTCTTTTTCTTCAACATCATCTTTATATAATCTCTTCCTATCATCTGTGTTTTTATTTTCTTTTCCATTTTTGACAATTTCTATATATAAATACAGTGTAATTGAATATTTAACTTAATCAAAAAGCAATATTGTTGACAAATTAAATCACAAATAAAGTATAACAGAGTATATAATCCAAACTTATATATGACATAAATATAACTCTTTTAATATATTTATTATGTATCAAATTACAAATAAAATAAACTTTATGTCTACGTTGCAATAATAATACGTAATCATCATTAAATAATCAAGCTAATTTGATAATAGTAATTAACATCATGTGTGGATATTACAATTCCACAAATCATTATTTTGTATATACAATGTCATTAATTTGGAAAACAACGTCGCGTATGAGACCATGATTTATTTTATCCTCATATGCATTGTTCGATGCGATCGATAGTATACTTTCATGCAAAAAAATGATCCTTTCTCGAGCCGAACCTTTGTTCTTTTGTTTCCTCTTAGGAGTCACCGATTTCTCTCTCTCCTCCTTCGGTGTCTCCGGCTTCTTGACAGTTTTTGGGGATGTGAAATAATTAAGTATCGTGTTCACTTTCGGCATCTTTAGCTTCCATACGATCGATCGGAATTGATATTAGAAGATGTCATTCGCCGAAGTTGCGGCAAGAAAGAATCCAACATGTGATGCAAACCTGTGCAAAAACGGACGCGTCAAAAGCCCGGCAAAAGCAAAGTGTCTTCCGGGATTTTCCGAAACGTATCGCGATTCGTCCATTGGCAGTGCTGGCAAATGCATAACCCAAATTTCCCTAGCTCCCGTCGCCGCAAGCGTAGAGAGTAGATGCTATAAAAAGAAAACTAAAATAGCCACTCTTGTATTTATTTTTTCTACGGATCGCGATATTAGAGGGCGCTACCGCACGGCTTTTTTTTAAGCATAGTAAAAATTGATGAAGACGTCGATCATCCTGTCAGTGATTTAAATTGTAGAAAAACAGCATTTATGAAAACACTATAATATCACGCTGGAATAACATGACAGATTTATCGGTACTAAAACTAATGAGAAAATAAAAAACTCGTGACTTAATAAAGAGCTTTAATGAGAATAAAGCTCCGCGATCGGAAAGGTGAGATTGCTGGACGGAAACGAGAGTCAAACGAGAGTCAAACTTGGCTAGATCCTCGAACTCGGAGAGGATGCAGCGGTACGACATCCTGATCCAGGAAATCGAGGGTATCGACGACTACTTAGGCCCAACATTCCGGTAAGTGGAGTTAATAGTACGGCAACGGAATCTTCAGATTGAAGTACGCGCTCCCAATCAAAATCCACCCCCTTCATGTGGTTGCGATTTACTTGCATATGCGCACTCGCTCGAGGGGGTGATTTCGAAAGGGGTTGACGTTCTAGACATGCTCATTAAGTAGCTCATAGTCCGGGCGAATTTCTAATGCGATTGCGGCGTATCGACAATGTCAATTAATCTGTCGCAGAATCTGCTCTCATCCATGGTACCCAAGCACGAATATTTGCTTTATGAGATAGAATCGACCGATGCTAATAGCATAGGTCTTGTTTTTAGGTATATTTTTGGGGATACAAAGAATGTCGCAAGGCTCTATATTTAATTAGGAGGACGATTGTTATCATGTTTGATTTATGTTGCAGAGCGATTTATGATGGTCATGAGCATCAAAAGTTTATGGAAAAGCTTGATGATCGCATCAAAGCGCATGACAAGGATATCGAAAGGATGTGCAATCATCACTATCAGGGATTCATCGATTCTATTCGAGAGCTTTTGCAAGTTCGCTCACAGGCGCAACAGTTGAATGTTAGTGTTGTTGCACTGTCAGTCAGTTGCACTGATCAGAGAATCATTGACAATGATGTTTGATTCTTTTATGTAAAAACATTGTTTTTTAAGATATTCTATAATACTTCATTCAATTTCATCATGCAGGTGGAGATTCTGGAGCTCGACAAGTGCATCACTGCTACGTCTACTAAAGTGATTGAGAAAGGTGAAGAACTTGTAAAGGCTCGCAAAGTTGAGAGTAACATGGCTGCTGCTGTAGACAGTCTCACAATGTGCCTTCCTGTCTTAGCTGCATATGCAAAATTACAGAAACAATTAAAAGATAAACGTTATTATCCAGCCTTGAAAACTCTGGAGCAATTGGAACATCATGATTTGCCAAAAGTTACAAATTATAGATTTTCCTCTCAAATCACACAACAAATTCCACAGTAAGTTAGAAGAGTCCTTTTTAACATGACAACGATATAATTATATCATTTTCCTTACTTTAGATTACGTGAAAATATAAAGGATGCATCCATGTCTGATTTACGAGATTTTCTAGAAAATATTAGAAAGCATTCACCAAAGATCGGGGAAGTTGCGATGAGGCATGTGAGTATTTTTAATACATATTTGTCTGTATAAATGTATTATCTATATATAATTTATCGACTTTGACAACTTTTTTTTAAATCAGACTGCTGAACAATTAGCAACTGAGGCGGAAATCATAGGAAGAAAGAAAAAGAAATCTTACATGAATCAGTCAAATGAGACTGAGGAAGAACTGAGTGCTCAAGATTTAATGGATTTTAGTCCTGTGTATCGATGTATGCATATCTATACTGTGCTTCGGGAAGGAGAAACTTTTAAAACGTACTACAGACAACAAAGAAAACAACAAGCTAGACTAGTTTTACAGCCGCCTATCAATATGGTACATTTACACATTGAGTATTACTTATTTGTGTGTATGTATTTTAGAAATGTTTTTATTTTTAGCATGAGAGTATAGTCGGATATCAAACTTATTTACACGGTATTATTGGTTTCTTCGTGGTAGAAAATCATATACTAAATACAGGTAACGGATTAGCTACTCACGCATATTTGGATGAGCTTTGGACCATGGCGTTATCCACCATAGTGAATGCTTTACGTACACACTCGGTGAATTATTATATACATTGCCTATTAATTTCATGTCGTTATAATTATAACACAAGAGAATTAATTTTTTTAGGCATATTGCACAGACGCTACACTTATACTAAAAATAAAAAATCTAATTATGTTATTCAATACTACTTTAAGAGTAAGTAACAAGGTGCATTCATTTTCCATTTTGTATGTGCATGCATAATCCAAATTAGATCTAATTTTTTTTGTCTAATATTTATAACAGGATTATGGTTATTCTGTGGAACAGTTATGGGATTTGTTACAAGAAATTAGAGTTCATTACAATGAAGTATTGATGCAACATTGGGTTCAAGTATTCAGGGATATTTTGGATGAAGATAGCTTCTTGCCAATTCAGGTAATTTATATTTATGCGGAAAAATTAATTCTTGTTGCTTCTGCTAAATTATTATTATTATTTATTTATTCGATTATTATATATTCCAGGTTACGACGCAAGCAGAATATGATGAAATTTTGAATCTATTTCCTTATCATGACGAGGAATTGCAAAAAGCTGAATTTCCTAAAAAATTTCCATTTTCAGACATGGTACCGAAGGTGTATCAGCAAGTAAAAGAGTTTATCTATGCTTGTTTAAAATTCTCAGAGGATTTGAATTTTACGCAAACGGAGATTGATGAAATGATATGCAAGTCAACAAATCTTTTATTAACAAGAACTTTCAGCGGATGCTTATCATCATTATTTCGCAAGCCGTCTTTAGCACTTTTGCAAGTGGTACAAATCATAATAAACACGGGATATTTAGAAAAATCTACAAAATATTTAGAAGAATTTGTGACAAATATTACTGGGTAAAAATCTGATATATCATGTCATACTCTTTCGTCTATAAGCTATTAAATAAGTCCAAATTTTTATAGTACACCACATCAAGGGCAATTAAGCTGCATGGGTGTGGAATCCACTATGTTTCGAGTCGCGCGAGATGATGCTGAAAAGCAGATTTGCGATAAGCTGAAAAACAAACTGGATGAATTTTTAGAGTTGGAAAATTATGACTGGAACTTAGCGGAACCTCAAGGACATGCTTCAGGATTCATTACGGATCTCATTGCGTTTTTGCAAAGCACCTTCACGTGCTTCACTAATTTACCGGTAAATATTGTGTAATATAATGCAGCTATAAATATACTTTGTAGAATATGATAATTAATAATTAATATTTTAGGATGAAGTAGCTCAAGTAGCATGCAAATCCGCATGTTCTCACATTGCTAAAGCCATTTTAGGCATATTAATAAGTGAAGATGTAAAACAGATATCCATGGGTGCATTGCAACAAGTTAATTTAGATACGATACAGTGCGAACGTAAGTTTTTAAATTTTATTAAATATATACATTATTACATATACATTATTAAAGATATAGAAATTCAAATCAATATAACTTGTAGAATTTGCTGCTTCGGAGCCAGTTGTTGGTCTACCAGAAGGAACTTTATTGCAATACTTTTCGCAATTACGACAATTACTAGACTTATTTATGAGTTGGGATTGGCCTACTTATTTTCACGATTATGGACATGATTCTAGCAAATATAATTTAGTAACTCCGAATATGGCTGTGCTTCTTCTGGAAAAGTATGTATTTTATATATATATATATATATATATATATATATTATTTATCTTATTTTATTAAAAAATTTTATTGACACATTTTTTTAGATTGAAAGAGTCTGATAAGAAAACGGTATTCTCTGTATTAAAAAAAAGTGAAAGAGACAAGAAGAAACTACTTGATACTGTATTAAAACAATTACGTCAGTTGGCACAAACTACCCAACAGCAATAAGAGTTAAAAGCAATATATGTATAATATACATATGTAAATATATAGATATTAATTTTTTTATATAAATATCGCGAGAATGTGATTCTTGATAATGAATATTTATTATGAAAATTGTAGTATTGTTTCATATAGTTATTTTTCATGTATAACAATCATGTATTAAAGAACTCGTATATAAAAAATGAAAAAATATGAGCTGACATATGGTTTCACGAAAATATCAATTAAGTTATAGTCGATAAATTCGATTCCAATTGTCATTCCATATATATCTTTATTTATAAGATGCTGATAAGAAATCAAAAAATTGAAAATTGTGAATAAATAAAAAAAATTAATAACTCATTTCGGGAATTTGCATATTTTTTCATATGCAAATATTTTCTTATCGATCTCATCAATTTCTATTTATTTTCAATATATATAAATATAAATGCTTACATTACAAATGCATTATAGAGATATACAAGGAAAAATATAGAGAAATATAATATAGGGAAAAATTGAAATACAATGCAATATTTGTGTTCCCATATACTTATTATTTTAATTTCCTTCTATATTGGCATTGTTATATTACATGTAAACGAGTCACATATTGTACAATTACTGTACAGCAGATTAAGTATGATGTATAAAGTTCCAATTGCTACACCTCCATATACAGTGTAATTATTTTTGAAATCAATTACAAAAAGTTTGATGCAATCATTCATTCGATTTACGAGAAATTTGCGACATTTGCCGAAATTTTTCGTATCAAGGTGTAAAGTAAATATATAAGTTGGTATATAGAAATAGAGTTATATTAAGAGGATATTAAAATAGAGATTAAATACAAATCAACAATAATTCCAGTAGAGTAATGCCAAGAATGCCTGGCTTACGACGAATCCATGCAATAATAGAAGTAAAACAAATTATATTAATAATACGTAAATTGTGTGTTGGATGTGGCACAATTTAGTGTATGATTCAAATTGCAATCAATTAAGACTATTCATCAATATTGTCGGGATCCACATCATCAGGTAGCATGGAATATTTGTTGGAAGCTACAAAATTCTTAAAAAAAAAAAGAGAGAACTTTAACATACCATTCATTAATATAATATTGCATAATTAATTTTACTCACCGGAGCTTGTTCATCTTTAGCCTTCGGCATTCTACTGATTTCATCTTTCTCTCTATCTTTGCGATCCCTGCAAACAACAATAAGCAAAATTAAGTAAATACAAATCTCAGATAAGTATCGTTATATAATAAAAAAATATTATCTATATATTATCTATATGTATTTTCATCTGTTACCTTTCTGCACGAGTATCTTTCTCAATGGATTTTTGAGATCCTTTAGATATTAGTGGCCCAGGACGGGAAGCTGGTGATGTTTTGGATCCACTTTGCTCTTCTACTTTAGAAATATATGTCATATTTATCGGTGCCAAGTGAATAAACATAAATTTTGTAAGAGTTTCTAAAAGTGAAAAAGATTTACCAGAACGAGTGGGAGTTGGTAAAGATCGTGGTGCGGATCTCTCAAGCCGAGCACCTCTATCTTCCTCTGATCGCCAAGCCGGCCGCCCCCTCTCTTTCTCTTTGTCCTTATCCCTGTCTTTGTCATCACGTCCTTCCTGCATATAAAAATTATTTAAGCCATGCCTTTTTATAGTTATGAATGCATTCTATAACATGTGCAATCCTTGTATTTGAAATACTTACACCATTGCGTCGACCCCAAGTGCCGTCTTTACGTTCTCTATTGTCCCTGAAAGGAAAATAGAACATTAGAATTGCTAATAGAAAAGCTAATGTAATAATTTTGCATGAATTTATGGAAAACATGATGATTTTTAACATAAAATAATGATAATTCAATTATATAAAATTTGCGAGATTCCAATCAAAAATAATGAAGCGATATAATTCGAGTTAATAATTGAATGATTTCGAATTATATTCTGTGTATTATACATACGCCTCCTCTCGAGATCGTGATTCTGCGTAAGACTTGGCGAGACGCTCTTCTATCTCTCGTTCACGGGCAGTGGTATCTACAGGTTTTGCAGCACCAAAAATATTAGCCGCTGCCACAGGCGTAGCAGCTGGCGCTCGTTGAGTTGATTCCGAATTTGTCGTTGATTTCGATTCCGTCGTACTTTCCTTAGCTACCGAATCTTCCGCAACTACGATAGGCTCCACGGGTTTCGTGCGAGGTTGCAATTGCAGTTTCGGTCTTTGTCGTGGCTCAGCTAAATCATAATTGAAAATAAAGATACTTATTGATTGGATTAGATATATAACGTCTTTTATGTATCTAATGAATAATCGTACACTTACGTTTCGCATCTTGATCTTGCCGGCGATCGCGATTCCAATCAGAATCACGATCATAATTACGACGTGGCCCGAAACTACTGCTCCTGTCTCCGTCTCTGTCTCTGCTTCTCCCTCTATCACTGTAACGATTCCAGTCCCTGTCTCCATCTCTGCTGTCGTCTCTGAAGCCGCCTCTTTCTTTAAACGATGATCCCTTATCGTTGCTATCTCTCTCACGCCATGCACCTGGTTTGTTATCATAATCATGTCCTGTTCGATGAAAAAAAATGTTTTATTATAAATGATTTTCTTAAAATTTCTATTCTAGTTTTTATTTTTATTTGAAAATTTAGATAAAGCATACATACTTTCTCTATCATCTCGTCGATCTTTATCGTACCGACTACGATAGGAATCTCCATCCAGCAAATCTTCGCGCGGTCCGCTTCTCCAGTCACCAGATGTGCGTTCAGGATCATCATAAGTGTCTCTACGACTATCCCTGCCCATCCTACCACCACGACGATCATCGTTACTGCTATTCGAGACTTCAATTCTTACTCGTCTCGTCTTAATAGTCTGTGGAAAAAAAATATTGTTTTCACTAACTCCAATTTTCGTTACCAATAAATATTATTATATATATCTCCTTACTGTATTTGTCATAGAAAGAGCATCAATTAGACTCTGACGATCTTCGAATTCGACGTAACCATAACCCTTAATTTTATTTGCGTCTTTTGGCAAACGCATATTTGAAATCTGTGTACAGAAAATATGTGCATATGTAAAATATGTGCAATTGTTTTGTGTGAGATAAAAAAAATAAATTTTTATATTCAATTTTATATGCATTTGTACATAAATAAAATTAAAAACAGCAATATCCTTTGTTGTAATTGTCTTTAATCTTTTAAAATCTATATAATCCTAATATATAATCCTAATATATAATCCTAATTATTGAAAAATCTATCGCATATAAATAAATAACAAAAATAAATATTTGTAAAAATAACAAACCTTCATCTCCGCAAAAAAATCTGCTAGATCTGTTTCATCTACGTCATAAGGTAGATTACTTATGTAAGCTACATAAGGGGGATTTGTAGGGATGTTTTCTTCATCAATCCCTGGTCCTCGTGCAGCTCTTGGAGCAGTCGGCAGAATAACTGGATCTTTGCTGCTCCTTGATGAATATCCTTCTATAAAATGAATAATCAATAAAAAATTAAGGTAATAAGAAAATATACATTTTTACACTACTACTGTGATTAATATAAATTTATTATCATAAAGATTTATAGTAAAGTATATTGCTCTTTGTTGGAATATAATTTGTAGAACACAATAAAATAATTTTGTATGTATTTTTTATTCTACATAAAATTAACTCCATAAAATTAATTATAACTTAATTTATATGCAAGTACATTATGCTTAAAAAAGAAGCATAAAAAACCTAGTTGCACTTTTTTTTTATATAAAAACATAATCAACTAATGACAACCGATCATCAATGTCAAATTAGAACAAAGATAAAAAGTTCTTTCGACTTACCATGATCATCTTCTACGTCGTCGGCCCAATTAGATGATTTCAGCGGTATATTAGGAGTCTGACCATTTCCCTCGGCCAAGAACGACCACAGGTCGACAGTCACCCCCTTCTTCTTCTTGTTTTTCTTGCCTGCAAAAAAAAAATATACGGACGCATTGTCAAAACGAGGTATTGTCGTGCCCTGTGTCGAAGCGCGCCTCACAGCTTGTGCAATAGCGAAAGCATGGTGACCACGTCGCGTGGAGTTTGGTTAGGTGCGAACGTGCACGACGAGAACGGCGATACGGACGATGCCTCGGGGTCTTTCTGAGCTCCGAGAAAATCATACTCCATCACAACTCACCGTCACATCGACCAAAAACATACCTGAAGACATGATAATAGTCGAGGAATCCACAGAAGTACGTGCTAGGCCGTGTCTACGTGAACCGCACGACCACCCTCGCAAAATCTGTGAAAGCACGAACCAACTTCGCGCAAGACATTCGTATTTGCGACACGTCGGCAGATGCTCGCGACATGTAGCGCTATCTTTCGGTTGGACACTCGACCAGAGAGTCCATTTTTACTCTCTAAAAATCCTTCCTAAAGCCTTGTACTCACAATGCTAGAGATAGATTTTCCTCATTCGAGATCTCGAATGAGGAAAATATTGATTAACCATATGGATTAATTAACTGAAATAACAACTGCGATTAGTTTTCTCTCCGTCTGAAATTTCGGAGAATCAATGGCTATTTCGACTAACCGATCAATATGATTTCTCTGTCGGATTTTTCTTCTATCCGCGATTTCGAATTAATTTCTAATATTATGGACACAAGGTTTTAATATCAGATTTTTTTATAGGAACATTCGTTTAATCATGATTTATCACAGCGATCGATTCACGACAATCGATATTTGGAAGATATATTTAAAAATCATTGAAAGTATCAGCAAATCTGTATTTATTAGGCTACAAATTTTTATATATTAGATCAATTTATTAAATTTTATCAATAACATATAACGCAATTTTTTATACATTAATATCATAATAAATTTCAATGTCAGGAGAAAATAATTTTATCAACAAAGAGATTGCATTATCTAAAATTCCAAGAAACATATAGAATATATTATATATTAATCATATTTATACATGAAAATCTAAAAATCAATATAAAAAAAGAAATATATCACATACATACATTTTTAATTATACTTATAATTAATATGTATATAATACAATGTTAATCTGAAAATTTTTATGAAATTTATATAAATCTCTTATTATATATAAAAATTCTTAATATTCATTAATGTGTTAATGGTTGTTAATAAATAAAATGCAAAATAAACAAGAATCAAGAAAGAAATCTTAAAGACAATTTGAAAAATCAAAAGATGAAAAAAAAAATAATCAAGATAATTCTATTTGCTTCTGTCTGAAATATCTCTTATGATAATTATAATCCTCGAAATCTATTGTCCATCTCAATGCCATGTATATTGTCAATATAGTAGCCAATAATACCCGATCTACACTATAAAAACAAGATAATATTCATTAAGTTAAAATTACTAATTTTCACATTTTATTATACTTGAAAACCATTATATATTATTCAGAAAATATTAAATTTCCTTTTATTTCTAATTTCTAATTATAGTAAAAATATATGTCTTACGAGAGGTTTGAAATTGTTTAATATGAATATAAAATTATATTATTTAGTGATTTATTATCTTTTTTAAAAGAAATGATCATAATTGTGTAAAATCTTACCTCATGATAGGATAAATCCATAAAATGGTAAGAAATCCAATAAAACTAGGATGTCTCATATGCTTCATATATCTGCGAAACTCATTAGATTTTGTATCTAATAGACCACTTCTTTCAGATACTTTATACCATATCTGCTTGAGTCCACAGAGTTCAGGAATATCAATCATAATACATCCACTATAAATAATACTCCAAGCAAATACATGAAAACCAGAAAATAACATCCAGACTGCCTCATTAGAAGTTTCAAACTTCCAGATTGTCACAGCTGGAGTATGTTGCCATTTACTGATCAAGAAATGAAGACTTGCAGAGCTGCAGGCATTGTAAATACTTCTGCTAAGATATTCAATCTGTAATCTGCAGAAGATATGTTTAAAGAATTCATTGGCCATGATTGAATGTTGAAAGACAAAAATCTTGATGAGTAACATATCTATTAAAAGAGACCATAAAATAGATTCGCCTGCATTGTCACCTGAAAATAATGGAGTTTATTTCTATAGATATATTTGTTTTTATTTACAATAAAATTAATAAGATTATCACATTATTATTTGTTCGTTGTCATTTAAGAGTATACCTGATGCTGTATGCAGATTTTCGTTATCACCATGATTCGATAAGAAATAAGTTAGATAGCATAAAATGTAACAAGTATACACAAAACTGCAGATACCTACGACCACGCTCAATATATTTGATATTTTTGAGATATACATGATATAAATGAGATAACTGCATAAAAATTGACGTATTTTTATACTTCAATGTAATATTTCGTCACTTTGGAAAAGTGTACATTTCACATAAACATGATATTTGCTTCCAAATAAGAATCCTCTACTCTCTACAGAAATATCGCTAATTTGTGCGATTGTATGTACTAGCATAAAAAATGCAAGGCTTTGCGCATACAGCGGCAACAATTACAAATCGAATTCATAGGTCGAATAATTTCAATTCTCTTTATTTTGATTCGTCAAATTTCAATCTTCAGTTTGCAATTTTTAATCTCCAAATCATAATCTGTTGCCCATTTCCGACAATGTATATCAATCTTTAATCTCGATTATTTTAATTTACTTTTTTCCTTAAAAAAAAGAAAGTTAAAAGTTAAATCAAGTAAAACTATAATCTATATTGATAGAAACGGACATAATGTTGATCTGAGTACAGGTGCAATTCAACCTCGTTGCAACCGAACGGAACATTCTCATTCTCGATTGCGCAAAACTCGTACGGGGAGGAATGTTCCAGAGATATTGGCTATAGTTGAATGATAACGACATAATTGAGACGTGCATTATATAGTTATATCTATTAATCGGAGAGCCGTTGTCACATCGGGTAAACCCATATCCACGCTGATTCATACGATCTGGAGATCTGCGAATCCACGAAGAGGCTTTTAAAGCGATTCAGCTGGTTCCTCTCGATCTCAAGATCGTAAGTGTCATCGGATTTCATTTTACATGACGTTTCCTTGATATTTGACAAGAATGGCGAAATTCCGTATTTTCTAAAGACAGTCTAGAATCCGAGGAGGTTAAAAAAAAATTTGAAAATTTTGTCAGATTCGCTGCGCTTTTTTGCGATACCTTTCTATGTATTTGACAAAGGCATAGAATTATGAAATTTTATATTATTATGTATCGGTGAATAAAAATTAAATTTGATCATTAAAATCTTCATTTAACGATATAAAAAAGATAAAATCTATGAAGATTGTAAAGAAAGAAAAATAAAACGATAAACTTTTGAAGGTTAGGATTTCTGTCAGAAGGTTAAAATATTTTTATAATGTAAAAAAATAAATTCGTGTCTAGTTTTACTAATGTAGCTTAATCTCGGTTTAATTTACATTTTTTTTATAATTTCTAGAATTCAAGAATAAATAGTAAATTAAACCGAAATTAGAATCTACGATATATATTAATAGAAATCAACCATATGTTTTCTAAATCTTGGATTAATATTCCGCGAAAAATCGGAAATCATCAGGAAAGAAAAAAATTTTTATCTGTCCTTTATTATGTTCTCTGTACATGCTTTTCTATTCTGTAAGGTGGTTCAACATGTCAAATCCGTCAGAGCGCATTAATTACGTGCAAGACAGCAGCAGCGATACAGAAACAGATTACAAAGAGACCGATGGGAGAGGAAGACATCGTTTATACAAGAACAGATTGAGGTAAATCCCAAATCTCTCCCTGCTCCAAGCTTAATCGTTTAGTTCTATATTCGGCAAAATACAGAATGCCTGTGGAATAATATATTCTCATGTAGATTCACAGCAATACTTGTTACAACTGTTTCTGTTATATTACAAAGTGACGAGTATTATTATTAACATTTAGGAAGTTGATACTTTCACAAGTTAGAATCTACTATTCTATATGCGAACGAGAAGAGATTAGCTCTGACTTGAATTCTTACAGTGTCTTAGATCTTTCAGCATGCACTTATCCTTATATATTATTTGCATGTAAGTTATTGTTCATATTTCAATCTACATGCATCATTTTGCCAATTGATAAGAAATTAATGAAACTTATAAGACATGTATTAATAAAGAGAATGCACAATAAAAATAGAATAATATTACATAGATATATTTATGTTTTAAACAGTGTATGTTATGCATTTTTCATAATACATTGATTAATTTTAACTATATTTATATTAATTTTTTCTATCATTGACCAAAATTTATTATAAAGTTTTTTATCTTATATTTGAATTCTGTGTATAATTCTATGTATAAAAGAATGAGAGTAAAGAATATATAGACAAAATATATATCTTGTAATTAGAGAAATTCACAAAGCACTATTTGCTTTTTTATCATAGACCATTTTGTATATCATAGAACATCAAATATTTCTCTACAAGGTATTTCAGATTTTAATAACCAAACTAGGTCACATATTTTGTGAATTAAAAATAAGAAAGAAAATATTGTATAAACATAAGTAAGGATTTATATATATAAGAACTTATGAAAATTAAAAAATTTTTAATGTCTTGATATAACTTTTAAAGAAAATATGTATCAAATTATGATTGTATATTTTCTTAATCTGACTCATAGAGCTTTCTGCCACAGTTGATGCGTTAATATCTTGTATATATTGATAAAACATATATATATATATATATATATATATATATATATAACATATATATGTATGTACGTATATGTATATATATATATATGAATGATTTCATGAAATTATATTATCAATTATCGTTTTGTATGAAATATGCATACATATTTTTCTAATATACATGCGTGCTTATACATATTAATTGATAATTGATAATACAATCTCTTTGAAATAGACATTTTCTAAATTTGTAATCATATTTGAAACCATATAATATTTTAGAATTGAATTCTTTTCCATGGTATAGGCACCCAAAATTCAACTTTCCACGAAATAAAATATTTATGAATACGAACAAAGGATTATTTTTGCGATACGTTTAATCTCCCAAAACATCGTACATCATTCTCTTGTATCACGGGAATTTGGCTTTAACATAATTGCACTGCATTTTGTGATATGTATATATACCAGATGTTCTAGAAGCAAGAAATTCTTATAAAATAGCATAGTACAGACGTCACAGGTGCTTGTACTAGTAGCCGATTAGTATAAGATTACGTGGTTGTTCTGTGCATGTATAGTTGTGGTGGCTCGTCGAAGCCGAAATCTTGTCTGGTACAGAGGGATAGCAGCGGCGATCGACATTATCATTCTTTCAATACCGGCAGAAATTCCCACGGCATGAGAGTCATGAACAGGTAAATGCACGTAACAATTAAAAGCGCTTTTTTTCCAATGTTCAAGAACATATAATTTAGGAATTTCATTAAGTAAAATTGAAATAAAAAGAATGAAACACATATTATTTTTAATAAGTACACATCTCTTTCTATAATAAATGATATGTATTTTACTTATCTTTATTATCTTTATCTTAATTAAATCACATGTATAAACATATAGCATTATAAATATTTATTTTAATTAAATAAAAGGGAAACACATTCTATGTATACACATTCATTTCGAACAATTATTCTTCTCTTCTTATAATGTCTGCAAATCTCAAAATCGAGCTACCAGGCTTCGCAATTGATAAGGTAGGTCTTGTAAGCCGCGTTAACACAATATTTTCTTATGCATCTACCAAAAAATCTGTGCAATAAAAAGAAATACGTTAGTACATGTTTATTGAAAAAGGCAATTAATTTTTTCTACAGAATTCGTTCAAACGTTAATATGGCAAAACAAAATCAAAGTCAAAGTCAGAACAGCAACAGAGATAATGCAATATCAGGAGGATCGGCGACAGCATCTACTACCGGGGTTAGCAATCAACCAGCTAGTGATGAAAGAATCACCTTAATCGTTGACAACACCAGGTGAAGATAGAAACATATTCTCAGATAATGAGATAATGATGTATTATTGTATTACCAAAGAATATTCCAATTTCTAAATTATTCTTTTATCAAATTTGTTGTCTATTTTTTTATTAAATCCATTGTTAATTTATTTTTTTTTTGTTATTTGTTTATTGTTTCAGATTTATTGTTGATCCTGCTTTATTCACAGCACATCCCAACACTATGTTGGGTCGTATGTTCAGCTCGGGCGTGGAATACGCTCAACCTAATGAACGCGGCGAGTATGAGGTCGCCGATGGCATTTCCGCCATGGTTTTCCGCGCAATTCTGGAATATTATAAAGGCGGAGTAATTCGGTGTCCTCCAACTGTAAGTGTTCAAGAACTACGAGAGGCGTGTGATTATTTGCTAGTGCCTTTCGATGCTAGCACTGTAAAATGCCAAAATCTCAGTGAGTATTATAAAAATATTAAAAGTAACATATAAAAATTATTAATATATATGACATGATAAACGTTTCTTTCATGTATCACAAAATATTTTAATTAATCTTAACCAATTTAAATGAGACTTAAATTAATCACAATTCACAAATTAAGTAGGCGGAAAATGAAACCGATATAGGAAATAATTTACTTGTAAGAATATAGGAAATAATTTACTTGTAAGAATTTTTAAAATTATAAGATTTGTTGTTGCAGGAGGATTGCTGCACGAGTTATCGAACGAAGGTGCACGCTGCCAGTTCGAGGTATTCTTAGAAGATTTAATCTTGCCATTAATGGTGAATAGCGCACGACGTGGTGATCGCGAGTGTCACATTGTTGTCTTGCTTGAAGACGACATCGTCGATTGGGACGAGGAGTATCCGCCTCAGATGGGAGAAGAATATTCTCAAAGTAAGTATACAGAATTATCCAATTTTTTCAAAAATATGCTTTAATAAATTATTTTATTTATTGAGAAATGTTTTATGTATCGCTACGAAAAGTTAAACTGAAATTTCGTTTTTAATTAAATTATCAATATTTATAATATATTTTTTGTAATCTAAATATGTAATATGAAAAATATAATATAAAATTATGATATTAAAAATTCGAAGAAAGCTAAAAATTACACAATTAAAAATTATATTAAAAAATTATATTGTGTAATTTGTTTAAAATAATTTTATTATATATTTTATAATCTACTATATATTATGAGAACTTTTTAAAATTTTCTCTTTTATGCATGCTTTTGAAAGAGTTCGAATAATGTGCTATAAATTTGAGTAACCTTCAGAAGCTCTTTAAGAAAACACGTGCACTTTTTTAGTTATGAATACAACAAGCGTTAACCTTGCGCATTTTCCTGACTACAAGTATGTTCAGTGCAAAATCGATTAGCTTTATCTTTAAAGGTACATAATCTCCATTAGTTCCGCCTGCTTTCTTCAACGATGAATGCTCAAGGTAGCTTGCGATATTAATATGACCCTGTATAATGTGTCCTACATATTTAACCCCTCGCACATTCAGGAAGTGATAGAACTTGTATACAAGCTAGAATTTATCAATATTTTAACTAGAAATCTTTTTATTGAGTTATGATAAACATAAATAGCATAAATATAAAATAAATATAATTTTGAAGATTGTGATACTTGTTACAATAGAAATGGGAATATTTCAAAATTTTTAGAAATATTTCCAAGTTTTATATATATATATTTTTTTATGCTTTGTTAGATTTTAATTGAATTTATTACTTGTTTTTCTTTCCTCCTCGTCATTTTTTATTTAAAAACTGTTAGATCCTAAATATTAAATGTGCCCTTTTTTATTTCTAGCTGTCAATAGCACGGCGATGTATCGCTTCTTTAAATATATTGAGAATCGAGATGTTGCCAAGCAAGTGATGAAGGAGCGCGGTCTCAAAAAAATTCGTTTAGGTATCGAGGGTTATCCGACTTACAAAGAAAAAGTAAAGAAACGTGCCGGTGGTCGTGCTGAAGTCATCTATAATTATGTTCAACGACCTTTCATCCATATGTCTTGGGAAAAGGAAGAGGCCAAGAGTCGCCATGTTGACTTCCAATGCGTTAAATCTAAGTCAGTGACAAATCTCGCTGAAGCCACAGCCGATCCTGTTCTGGATGCTGCTGGAAATCCTATGCTTCTTCAGGTTGCTGAAGGAGCAGTTTCCCAGCCGGAAGTAATTGGACTTCCTATGGGTTCGGATGTTGATGTGGATGGACCTATGGGATCTGGAGATCAAGATTTAGGCCCATTACCATCTGACGATCTACCATAAAAGATGGGAATAGAGTAGAGTGGAATTTAGAAATCTCAAAAAAATTTGGAAACAAACTTTAAGAAAATATTTATAATTTTTTAAAAATTCTTAAGAAAAATCTTATAATCTTTCTATCGTGAAGGATGAGAATTGAAAACCGGAGTGTACTAAATTCTTAAAAGACTGAGATGTATTTTGACTTGAATCGCTAAAAATTGAACCTTGAAGGCTGTAGAATACATTGGATTTTAATGATTATTGAGAACGGAAAATAAACGAATAATTCTCCAAGATGCATATCCTGAAGATTTTAAAGTTTAGAAAAAGGAATGGTTCGATTATTTATAAGGTAATTTCTCCGTCCTTATGATACTCATTTCTTGTATAGAGAAAAATTTATTTACATCAAAAGACTTACTTAAAATGAATAATTTTAATTATATTATAATTTTGATTATATTGATAGATAAGAACTTATTTATTGTACTATTAAATACATGGCTTTTTTTTTTTTTTTTTAGATTTTTGGTATCGCACAATATGTATGGCTAAAGGATGTATATCAAAAGTCTTATCAAGACGCTATGCACTCCAGTCTTTATGATTCAATGTTTCGCTTTTTTTTTTTTTTTCAATTTTTTGTTCCGGGTTTATATGATTCTGTCTAAAAAATATTTATTGAAATCAATGGACATAAGAAAAGATATTTTTAATTAGTGATAATGATATGAATGTCATTTTTCGCTTTGTATGATCCTTCAAGATCTATATGATTCTGTTTAAGCAAAAAGACTCATATTAAGACTAAACATAAACTTCTTCGTCTAATATCTCTTGTCATATATAACTTTTGCAATGTGTATATATAAGCGTTTATTACATATATATAGATTTACGACATACTGTGTGAATATAATTGCGATCGATGTATTATTATAATAACATCTACCATCGTTCTTTCCCGTTTTATACCATTATGATAAATAAAGTTGAATACGCGATTTCTCAATAAATAAGTTTTATTCTTTTTACAACTCCTTAAAATTTATTTTTTTTTATTATAATTTTATTAACTAGCCTTGTATTATAAAATATTTTCTTTAATAAGGAGATGAAACTTATGGGGATGGATACAAGTTTATAATTAAGCAATATCGGCCATGTATTTACATAATTCGTTTTATTTACTTTTAGATACTTGATCTACCTTTAAGCTTGTTAAGCTTTCTAAATAAAATTTCTCTTTTTTTGAGCATGAACTTTATGGATTGCTTTTTATAATTTTGTTTTCAATTCTTATTTTTAATCTGACAACATCTATTTATCCAAGAAAAACTTGAGAACAATTGTGGATAAAAGAGAAAATACTGTAAACATACTGTATACACATAGACTAATAGGCAACATTCTAGATGGAGCTTTATCATTCCCTATTCATACAAATAGAATATATCTTTATCGTTTGTCTTTTTGTAAGATATATTTTATTTAATAGAATCAATGTATAATACGTTAAATCTCTAATTATAACTAATTATGATTAACATCATCATGAAAACTTCTAATGAACCCTCTCCCCTTATCTGCCCCTCTCATCTCTCTTTTTCGAGGCTTAGTAGGTCGTCAGAGAGGAAGTCGTTCGCCGACCCGGGGGAGGCGCAAGCGCTATTAGGGGGTGGGGATTGAGCGATCAATAAGCGACGTACTACCCCCGGCGGTAGCCTCAGGAGGGCAGGAGATCAGTAGCGTACGGACACGCGAGAGGTGCACGACGAGGGTGCGTGCGTGGGGTGTGTGCGCATAGAGGGTGAGTCGCGAGTGAGCGAGGGCAAGTGAGAGCAAAACTGTCCCTCCTCCTCCTCTACCCCCCGGCGCTGCGGGAAAAACTCGCCTCAGCATGCAACCACCGCCGAGAAAAGTAAGAGGAAGTCATTGCGTACTCTCTCGAGAACTCGCCCCCGAGTAACGGGTTGTGACCCCCGCATTCCGTATTTTGTAGAGTCGATTTTCCATGTTTAGATAACGGAGAGACGTTCTTTACGCAAGCGAAACACAAGAGTCATCTTATATAGTTACACAAGAAAATCGACCTTATATCGAGTATCAAACATAATCGTTTTTCTATGTTGAAGTTAGAAACATAGAAGAAAAATGAACCTGAAGGATTCTTCATATCTTTTATTTTTTATATAAAATGATAATATCACAATTTTTAGTGCAACTCGATATTTTTATGCGAATTAATATATAACTAAAGGCACAAAAAGATAATATCACAATGAAATATGTTTTAAATCATAAGATCCATATTTCTTTCGTACCTTCCGCGAAAAGTCGAAAGATTTTAAAAAATTATTATTGCAATCATTTTATTAATCTCTAAATATTAAATATTAATAGTGATAATAATAATTTTATATGTTAATCTCAGAATAAGACGTATCAATAAAAATATAATAATATTACTATAATATGGTAATAGAATACGAGAAAGCGAGAAAAATCTATTATAATTATAACGTCAAAATTAAAATTCTGAAAAAATATGCCTTATGGTCTTAATTGATACGAAGAAGAAAGCTTTTCAGAATAGAAAAGAAAGAAGAATAGAATAAAAGAAAGAGGAGAAAGAGTTAATAAAATAAAAAAATAAAAGGCGAAAAAGTGCACGTTCAATGTAATAACATCCCTGTTAACACCCCTCATGTGGAAATTTCGCGAGCGATCTAATTTCGGTATTATTTCATGTGTTAGATGTTAGGGGAGACAAATTATACGCGTAGAATTTACAAAATCATAAAAACTTTCGAGAAATAGCGGAATGATAGAATAATTTTAAGGAAATATGTTTATCGATTTTGGAAACAAAATTTGTGGTGTGCGTTTCCGAGTGAAAATACGTTCTCTGTTAAATGCATGTACGTATGTATGCATGTGTATGCGTGCGTGGTGTGTGTCGCGTACATGTGTATATGTGTGTAACTAATATAAATGTTTATTATATGAATAATATAAATTATTAAGAACAATTGTTGCAAATGCTACAATGTTTACAGTTTTAATTATTTATATTTATATTAAAAATTATACATTTATGGATTATTATCATTTCAAATAATAATTATAAATATTTATAAAATATCTTAAATTATATATTTTGAAAAATATAATTTTTTTATTTTTAATATTCTACAGTAAATCAATTATCCGATAAAATGTTGTTTATATATAATTTTAATGATACGTCGCAATTTACTCTTTTTGTCCGCTGGGCGTTGTTCACAGTCGTTTCTTTGAAAATAAGGACTTACTTATACACCTATACATGCACATGGATAAATAAAAAATTCTTGTTCACCGAGAAACAACTATAAATACTGTTCGTATGTGATATTAAAGTGCGCTGTTTTACATCATTGATTACCATTGATTTTCAATTTGCATTTTGAATGAGAGGGAATGTGAGAAAGAAAAATGCAGAGACAAGTTGGATTAATTGTTAAAAATAAAAAATACACGTAATTAAAACATGAGATAATAAAGTGCTTGATTTATTATTTATTTAATTTGTTTTTTCTTTGTTTGTGATTACAAGGGAAACTACGCAAAGTTTCTGAAGAATGTGCACGCGGAGCAGGCGGCAAAATTGCAAGCGAAAAATCAACACGAGTGCGATCTTTTGGAGGACATACGGTGAGGATGAACAACTTTAATTATCATTTCAAGATTATTATAATAGAAATTTTTTAAATAATTTCAAATAAGCGATAATCTTTATTTTTTTCAGTAATTTCACGATAAAAAAGTCTGCCATTGAAAAATCCTATTCTGAGGTAAAGAATTATCCATGTTTTTAATGTATATGCGTATTTATTTTTAACAGTAATTAATATTTTATGATATCTTTTACTATTATTTATATATTTTAATATTTTATAATTGCGATACTCTGATTTATCGTTTTCCAGGCGTTACTTAAAATATCGTCCGCATATTTAAATAAGAAGATACCGAACATACCAGATCTCAAAATCGATGGAGCAGAAGAAAAATGGTAATTGAGTGACATATACGGTTGCGAAAAATCTTGATCTTACGCCAAGAATTATCTTTACGCATATATAATATAATATCCGCATTTGACTATTTATCAATTTTCAATAATTAATTGATCTAATCCATATGTACAATTCTTACAATTTTCTTATGCACTGTAACGAGAGAAGGAGGTAAAAAAAATCGATGTGACTCAATAAAAGTAAGAATTATTTTCGCGTAGTATAAGCACGGGAATTTGACCTCTACGGAATTGTACCAGTTTCAATTCTTGGCTTATCGATCGGGGAAGTTTGCCAAGGAGAAGAAGGGTCATAGGTAAATGGCAATCCGCGCTGGCGGACGGTCGAATGATTGTAGGAACATGTGGAACGTGTGGCGGACTGTGCTGGAGGAAAACGAGAAGCTGGCGCGCGCACGCCTCGCCGCTGTCGAGGTCTTCCAGCAGCAGATCGCCGATGACGCTAAGAGTCTCAAGATGCGGAAATTACAAATCTCGAAGAAGGTATCTGAATATAAGATTTTTGTCAAATAAATATTAATAATACATTTCATATGCATTCATTTTTATATGCATAAATTTTCATAAAAAACCAATCGGATTTCTAGGCAATCGACCAATTACTGATAGTACAAAAAGAGCTCCAAACTTGCGTACAGGATGTCGACAAAACGAAAAAATTGTACTTTGACGAGGAACACAGTGCACACGATGTGCGCGATAAAGCAAAGGACATTGAAGAAAAGTACGTATATATCAAGTTTCGATTATTTGATGTTTCAAAATTAAGCCATCTCTCTTTTAATCATAAGAGTATTTTTTTAAAAAACAAAAGTGTTTTTCTTAATAGAATTCATAAAATAAAAACTTTAATTAGTTTTATTTATTCATTCCTCATGTTTTCTAACTTTTCCAGTCCTAATAATTTTTCTAATTCTTTGACAATTTATTCTTTTGATCTCATTATCATAAACTAACTACATAAGCCAACCATATAATCACGACTATAATAATTCATATCCAATCGATGCTTTCAGATTGAAGAAGAAGAAGGGTTCCTTCTTCCAATCGATAACGTCTTTGCAGAAAAATAGCGCCAAGGTATATGATCTTACGTTAAAATGATATAATTATTGCTGACATTTTAAGCCATAATTCGCATAAGATTTTTTAAAACTTTATAATTTTTGAGGACTTTATTATGTAGATATAATAATTTTTTTCAAGCAAAGATAACAAATACTTTTGAGATACTTTAAATATTTGGATATAAAAAGAAAATAAAAATAAATTTTGATTAATTTTATTTGCGATTGTCAGGTGAGCTCGAAGAGAGATGCTTTAGAGGAGAAATCAACTGGTGCTCGTAATGATTATCTATTGAGCCTCGCCGCCGCCAATGCCCATCAGAATCGATATTTTGTAGTCGATTTACAGACCACTATGCAGGTAAATCACATCAAGTCACGGTAATAAGATTTGCAAATTGACAAAATGGCAGCAAGATCAAAAAGGTTTCAAAAACATGTTTAAATGTTTTCTTTCTTTATTTCTAATGTAAATTATCTTCTGTTCCGTCTTCATGTTTCTTATATTAAACCTAGATTACTTTCACTTACCGCATTTCTCTATGTCACTAGTATTTGGAACAAGAAGTTTACGACAAAGTAGCAGAATATTTAACGTTGATGGGACGTACAGAACTACTCACTTGTCTAGCCACACAAAACAGCTTCGGCAAAATCCGTGATCAAGCTCAGCAGGTATATTTAAGATCACATCACTAATTTGTAAATAAAAATACATAAATATATTATATATAAAATTAGATATTATATTATTATATTAGATATATATTACTAAAGTAATAAACAAGTATAATATATTATTATATATATAATATTATTATTCATTTTTATATTTCTTACTTATTTTGAGCTTTGCATTTTTTAATCCTCTTCTCAAATTAATATTTAAAATTTTTATTTTAAGTAATAATATTAAATTACAGCTCACTAGGGAATACAATATTCAATGCTGCTATTTATACTATCCCGTTTTGAAGCAACATATTCAATACGAGTTTGAACCTTGCGATAATGATCCAATAGATAGGTTTGTAGATTATCTCTTTCTATATGTTATAAAACATTTTATATATATATATCTTGCACGTGAAATTCTGATATAGATAATTTTCTATTACATAATAAATTACATTGATATAATAACAAAATGAAAACTATAACTATAACTATAACTAATCGATATTAAATAAGCGTTTTTAAAAATTTTAAACCTACATTTTAATAGCATAATAGCATAATCTAGATGAAATTTTTAACGAATTTAGGATAACTGCCGATCATTCGGCAGCAACGATGTTGGGCAAAGAAGCACGTCGCTGGTCGACAAAAATTGCCCGCGAAGTCAGTAGCATCCGCGAAAATAATCGAAAGCTTCAAATGCTGCAGCAACTTAAAGAGGCTGGTCAGAAGGTTCGTAATACTGGATGTTCTAAAAAAGAGATATCATGTGCATCAGTAATGTAAATATAATATATTGATTCCATTGAAATTCTATATTTTTAGTAAATCTTAAAATGATATTTCTTTGAAGAATCTATAATTAATAATATATATATATATATATATATATATATATTATTATTATAAAATTTTATTTTATTAGGATAATTATTGTATATATCTATAAAAACCTTTTAATTTATTTTTTTCAGACTGATCCGAATGATCCTAATGGTCCAGATTTAGATACTAAGATAGATGAGTTAAAGCACGCTATTCGTCGAGCGGAGGTAAGAGTTTTATTTAATTCCATCTATAAAATAAAGATTTACTTATTTATATATCCATAAATTAATCATGATAACGATATGATACGTCGCACTTTCACAAACAGTCTCACATACACTCTCACACACGCGTACATACACATAATTTATATCTTTTTCTAACAGACTGCAAAACTTAAAGCGGAGGCAAGGATAGAATGTCTTCGACACGGTGGAGGTTTGTCAATATTTTCCACATTTTAATAAAATCACGAAAATATTAGGAAAACTTATGAAAGAAAAGAGCATAAAAGGAATGTAAGGAAAATACCTTTCATGATATTCTTACTTATTGCTTCGTATTTTATAGTGAATGTAGACGAATTCTTGCAAGAAGCTGAAACACTCAGTGTCCAGGACATGCCACGTTCGGCCAGTTCTCTCTCCGTTAGAACAGATGCATCTGGTGCAGCGGTAATTATTAAAATATATAATATGCCAAATTGTATCAAAATCATAAATTTTTCTAATTTTTAATAATAAAAACAGAAATGTATATATATATTTAATTCTTTATCTATAGGAACATCCGTCATCAGATTCATTCTATGATAGCGATGGTGACGGCGGGAGCGACCTAACAACATTGGAGCGACCTGGGAAGAATGCGCTTCAACAAGAAGAAGATGTCGAAGAAAGGCAGAGGCATGACAGTGCCGAAGTTGATGGTATGCAGACTATTTTCATACGTTGTAAATTTATAAATATTAACACAATTTATTTATTATTCTTATTAATCTGTTTCGTACATTTCATATGTACTGTTTAAAAAACAAAAGATTCTCTTTAGCATTGCTAGAACAGGAAAAGCAACGAATAGAGCAATTAACAGCAGGCTGGGATGATCCGACAGCAGTCGATTGGGAGAAAGAAGAGAAAGACGAGCACGAGATGATGCACGAGACACCAGAGATGCCTTCAAACCAACCCATATACAAATGCACTGCTCTATACTCTTACACAGTAAGCGATTCTAGTAAAATTGTTTTATAGAGTGCAAAATTTTGATCATAGGAAATTAAATAGTACTTTGTATATCAAAAATATTCCTAATTAAAATGATATGTTTTTTTATTCTGTAAAAAAGAAAATTATTTTTTAGGCGCAAAATCCCGATGAGCTTTCTATCGTGGAAAGCGAGCAGTTGGATGTAGTGGGCGAAGGCGACGGCGATGGATGGTTAAAAGCAAGAAATTACCGTGGAGAAGAAGGTTTCGTACCCCAAAACTATCTCGATGTGGAGAGAGAACCCGAGATCATCACCGGCGGTCTAACTTCGCAGGGTCCAGGTCTAGTTCAGCAGATCTCCTTCTCGTCTGTTGATTACACCATTGATGATCACGACGCCGTCGATCCCGATGCCAATTTGCAAAGTGCCGCTTCGGAAACTATAATACAAAATCATATTGGGGGTATGTCAAAAAATTTGATTTATTTACAACTTATTATTATTTACAACTTTTGTTTGTTCTGACAAACTCTAAAATCTTAAATATTAAAAACATGATAAGTAATACATGATATATATCTTAAATTCTAGAAATGGAGCAGTATTGCGTCGCGCTTTACGATTATGATGCGACATGCGATGAGGAGTTAAGCTTTTTAGAAGGCGACATCGTTAAAATATTGAAAAAAGAACCACATGATGTAGACGATGGGTGGTGGGAAGGTGAATTAAGAGGTCAGCGGGGTCTGTTTCCCTCTCTCGTTGTGGAGCCCTGTGGCCCAGATGGATGTCCTTTGACCCCACAGGTGAAAAATTAAATATGAAATAGATTACACGCATATGTATCGATTTGTAAATTAAATTAGTCATATATCATGACTATAAAAAATATATTTTGGTTAAAATTATACATTAATTAAGCAGAAAAATGTATTGTGTTAAACGTTAAATTATAAATCGAATAATTAATTAACAACAAATTTAATAACAAAAATAATATAAAATTTTTATTATTCTAGGACAACACAACACCACCGAGTTCTGCGCCGCCAGTCTTTACCCCACCGGAAGTACCAGAATTTTTGTTAGCCGATGAACTTGCTCAGATGGAAGGTAATTATAATTATTTTAATTCACTGTTAATTTAAATATTTATTTCCTATTTATATATATATATTGTATGTATTTTTCACACGTCTATTATAGAATCACAAGAAGGAAAAATGGTGAATGGTGATAATAGATTCATGATAAATTTATCCCAAGATCAAAAGGATCAATATGGTTCACAGTTCGATAGCGATAAACCAGAGGAAACTCCAGGTATATTAGGTGAGCTTCCAAATTAGATTAGAATTTTCAAAATAGGCTATGATAATAGTTGAAATACAGCAGGTATTTTAATCTATGAAATATTATAACTTGCTGCGCAGTTGTGGAGGTAACAGATGAATCGGGTAATAAGGTAAATTAAAACAATACGAGAGATCATATAAATTAGATATTTAACATTTGGTTTTAATACTTTCCTTTTTATAAAAAGCATGCAGTTATTTTTAGCAAAAATTTAACGTATTAATGTTATAAATGTATCTTATAATTTAATAATAAAATCTGCTTCAGAGATTAAAATTAAATTTTGTTTCTGCAAAAAATATGTCGTGTTTCTTAAATTTAATAGCGATATATGATTCATATATAGAATCACAGAAAATTATTTTATACCAAAAATCAAATCTTATTCGACTTGCAGACGGAAAAGTTTGAGGATCCCAAATTCAATGACGATCTCAAATCTGATGATCAAAAGGATGATTTTGGTCTCGGAGTAGCTCAAATCGTAATCACAGCCGCAACTCCAATGGAAGAGATCGAACATCCTTTCCCCGGTGCGGAGGAAACTCCGGGAGATTCAACAAAATCCGCAGAAGCCCCTGAAGTTGAGCCGGAAGCTTCAAGCGTGGCTTCAGATCCAAATGAAAATGAATGTAAAGAAGAAGAAGAATCAACCGTCATGTTGGACGAAAAAGAAGCAGAAGAAGTCGAAGAAAAATCTACAATTGACGAACTTCCAACCGACTCGGCACCATTCCCGATAAGTAGCAGTTCCGGAAGCGAAGCGGAATCAACTTCCGGTCCCAGCACCAACGAAAATTCTCAATCGAGAGGAACAGTAGTGGAAGTGACTGAAGAAGTTACCGAGGTCATGGAAGAAGAGGAAATAGCGCCAGGCAAGATGCTGGTAGGAGGAAGAGCCAGCATCCCGGATGAACTGCAACCAGATCAATTGGAAAAATTGCAGACGCTTAAGGAGTCGAACGCCTAGGGCTGACTGGGCCCCGGGGCCCAAAAGGGTAGAATTACTTTGCCTGATGGCCACCCCGACAACTTTCGACATCTGCTAGACTTTTGGCGATCGCCTGAAGTGCTAGGCAAAAAAGACTAACTGTAATAAAAACTCACACTAAGACTCTCTCTAAGAGTCATAAAATTCTTACGGTGATCGAGTATTGGTGGAAATAAAGACGTTTGGAATTGTGACTGAATTATCTTTAGAATAATGAATGTTAATAGATCAAATGGTATTGAAGACTGTCTAAAATATAACTATAAACGTAATTATTTTCATGTGTCGAAAGCACAAGAAAATTTCCAGAATACAATTTAACTGGCTTATAATTATCTCGGAAATAATGTGTAAGTTTTTATCAATCGGAATTATAAAAAAAATTTTTTATTTACAAAACTATCTACCATACTGATTTATTAACATCCATGAAAAGGAAAGAAGATGTTTTAGCGCATATTAACTGAGAAAAATGATTAAGTTGAATAAAAAATAATTTTAAGTTGATAAAAAATATTTAAAACCAGTACAGTCACAAAGAATAGATAAATTAATGTACAAGATCACTAAGACTTTATATAAGGTCACCGAGATTTCTTTGTGTTGACCGATTAATAAGATACTAGAAGAATTAATTGTCCTATTTTAGGGCAAACTGGGCTTTAATGAGTTGATTAAACTCTTAAGTTAATGAAAATGACGAAGGAGGCGGAGGGAGAGATTTTCTTTCGTAGGAAATGATGTACAGTGAAACGGAATAATAGAATTGTCGATACCTGTGTATTATAAAGGGCGTACATTTCAAAGGAATTACACTGGTGTTGCATGTAAAAAAAGACTATTCATTCAATATTCCTCGTTTTTCACTTTATCCTTATTTAAATATATCAATGATCTATAATGCCAGGAAATTTATTTGAATGCAATGAAATAAAGATTTCCAAGGATTTTAGAAATAAAATTCAAATTTGTAGAAAAATTTTATTGTTTGCATATACATGCGAAAAACCATATAAGTCTCAAAAATATTTTGATAACAATTGATAGCTCTTTAAGCTTGCATTCGCAAAGCACCATCCAATCTAATTGTTTCTCCATTTAATAATGGATTTTCAACGATTTGTTGCACCAACATGGCATACTCATCAGGATTCCCCAATCTCTGAGGAAACGGTATGCTTTTTGCCAAGAAAGTGCGCACCTTGTCCGGCAATTCTCTTAATAGTGGAGTATCGAAAAGTCCTGGAGCAATTGTTACGACACGAATTCCATCCTTGGAAAGATCGCGAGCAATCGGTAAAGTCATTCCTACATAATAACGTGAATTATAGAAAACTTATAAAAAATAAAAGAAAATAAGAGAAATTTATAATTTAGAATAAAATAAATAATAAATAAATAAATGCAATGATAAGCATGGCAAGAATAAAATTATGTACACAGTGTCTCAGAATCAAGATCTTTTAATCAGTTAATGGAGCTTACATATATCGTGGTAGGATTGACAAC
This sequence comes from Pogonomyrmex barbatus, assembly GCF_055798465.1. Classification (NCBI taxonomy): domain Eukaryota; kingdom Metazoa; phylum Arthropoda; class Insecta; order Hymenoptera; family Formicidae; genus Pogonomyrmex; species Pogonomyrmex barbatus. The sequence goes on from NW_028297149.1 coordinate 11,903,994, forward strand.
TAAGAATTCTGAAATACTTTGTATAATATTTAAATGATAAATAAAATAATAAGAAATTAAAGTAACATACCTACAACTGCTCCTTTTGAGGCAGAATAAGCAGCTTGTCCCATTTGACCATCAAAAGCTGCAACACTTGCAGTGTTGACAATTACACCTCTTTGACCATCTTGATTAGGTGTGTTTTCAATCATCAAACCAGCAGAAAGACGAATAGCATTGAAAGTGCCAATAGTATTGACGTGAATGATTTTAGAAAAATCCTCCAATTTGTGAGGAAGTTTTTTATTACTATTATATGTTTTGAAGGCTATGGCAATGCCAGCGGCGTTGACGAGAACATCAAGCTTGCCAAATTTTTGTTTTGTAAGATCAAGAGCAGCCTGAACATCAGATTCTGAAGTTACCTTAAAAAAAGGAAGGATTTAAACTAAATAAAAAGGTAATGATAAGATAAGAACAAATTAAATAAAAATAAAACAAAAACAATTATAAATAATAATTATAATAATAATTATAAATTATCTACTTTAAGATAAGATGTAATTTCACATGTTTTAAAAAATAATTATATTATTGTATTAAATATTATACATACATCCATAGGTGCAAATACTGCATTGGTTTCTCCCAACTCATCAGCCACAGTTTTACCTTTCGAAGAAGGTAAATCTGCAACAATTACCTTTGCCCCTTGTTTGACAAACCTTTCTACAGTACCACGGCCTAGTCCAGAGGCACCACCAGTCACCAAAGCCACAGTACCCTATAAATAAAAAGATGTTATATTTATCATTTTTTATATAAATGGATTCCATTAATTTTAATATATAAAATATATTTCATTTTGATTTTTACAGACAATTATCTTCAAAATCTTTACTTGAATAGAAAGAAATTATTAGATGGGAATTATTCTGTTTATAATGAAAAAATGTTTTTTAATTACTATAATTTTGTTCTAAATGCTTATAAATTATTTAACAAAAGTCAAGATCTTTTTTTGTAAATAAATAATAAAATGTTGTTTTCGAAAAAATTGATATAACCTTAAAATATATAAATATCCAAGCAAATTCTGACGTTTTATAATATAAAAAATACAATTCAATATATTATTAAACAATGTAGTGTCTTATAATAATAATGTATATGATACAGACTTAATAATAATAATACTATAAAATCAGAAACACATAAAACAATTGCAATACATTGTTGTTAAAATGGAAATGCAAACATATGTTTTATATGTTTTGTACATATGTTTTAAATAATGTACCTACCTTCAACATTTTGAGGATTCAATTTTTTTTTTTATAAAAATAAACGACGTTCGTGATAACTCCAACTATCCACAAAACTCGCCGGAGTTCTTCTGCAACAACGATGCCAGCGAATCTGAAGATATCCCGTACTTTGTACTTGTTGTGACGAAATAAATTCCAATAATGACTTGCAAGAAATTATATCGGCGAACTTTGAATCTGCTGAGATAACAAGTTATATCATATATCGGGTTTGGCCGATAGATACTAGATGATAAAGATAAATAGAAATAAATGAAGTGTATAATTCAGCGAATGAGAACGGACCAACAAAAAAAAATATTGAAAGATTACATTCGTGCTACATCGAAAAGTACACTTAACAAATATAGCATCTTAATGAGCTTGCAATAAATGACCTTGCGATAAACGCAAATATTGAAGATATGATATCCACAAGATATAGAACAACGATATGAGTATATAAAAATTGTCCACTTTAAGAATATCTAGCGAACTTGGCTAGAGTTAAACTCCAGTTAACTAATGTCCATTTTTACCAATGTAGATTAACTTTAGTCTCGATTTAATTTTTCATCTTTTTCTAATAGTAATAATAAATTGTAAAACCAAAAGTATATAAAACAAATGCAATACATTGTTATTAAAATAGAAATACAAATATATGTTTAAACAATAGACGTATCTTTAATATGTGTCTGTGTTTAATTAAATATATTATAAAGATATTTTTAATAAAAAATTGCGATAAATTATGATACTATATATCTTCAACATAAATATTAAAAATTTAATGTAGATTTTCTTTTATTCAAATTAATATAAGCAGAAATAGATTTTTACTCAATTGACTCATAATTATGTAATATGCTTATTTATTTTCTCTTTTTATAGAAGTATCAAGTAATAATCAAGTTTGTTACTCGTGAAATAGAGGAGAGAATTGTTTTCTAGGAATAAATATTGTTACTAGAAAGCAAATTTTCTTATTGGATGTCCGTTTTGGTAAACAGAACGAAGCATGCGATCTGTCAAACGTCGAACACTGAAGAATACAATCTGTCACGATTTGTAATAATCGGTAATAATCGTTTTGTCAGTCACATCAACACGTTAAAAAAATGTCGGCGATGTTAACCGCCGATTGGTTTCCTCTGGGACGAGACGTGTACTTTCGGTAAATGTAATTTTAAAATTTATAATCTTTTTTTGACAAGTGCAACTTTTTATACGGTTATATTTGTGTATGATAAAATAATGGGCTTAGCATGTTACTGATAATATCAATTTTTATTACAGAAAGTTCGAGCTATATCCATTATCTTTCCAGCATGAGATTTCCAGCAACAATTTATTAGTAGCAGCTCCTTATGGAGGTTCCATCGCTGTAACGAGAAATCCCAAGAAACTTGTCAAAGTCCAAGGAGCCAGTAAGCCTTTGATATTGCTGTATACATCGTCAGGAAAATTGACAGCCAAGTTACAAGTGAGACTTCTTTAGTTTTAAGAGATGCTGAGACTCTAGCTTATTTCCTAAGTTTATTCCTTAGTAGATATAATTGAGAATTGTTTTAAGTTTTACTTTTTATTTTTCTTTTAGTGGAGCAGTGGACAACTGATATCCTTTGGCTGGTCTCAACAAGAAGAATTGCTGTGTGTACAAGATGATGGCATGGTTCTTATATATGACATGTTTGGAAATTATCAACATACTTTTAGCATGGGAAATGTAAGTTAGTTAAGATATAAATCTGTAAATAATTATTAATTTTACAATATATTGATTTTTTTCAAGGCTGCCAAGGATACTAAAGTTGTCGATGCCAAGTTCTTTACAACATCTAATAGCACTGGCATAGCTGTTTTAACATCTACCAATCGTATATTTTTAGTGAACAATGTATCCGAGCCAAAAGTCCGACCAATCACTGATATGCCAAGCAAGTATAATATATTTATATATTTAATATATTTTTATATATTTAATATATTTTTATATATTTAATATATAAATACATTTATACATTTATACATTTTTTCAATTATTGTTATCGTAATTATTTTTAGGATATGGCCAGATTGATTGTTGGTGTATGGTACATTGTGATAGAGAGACACAAGTGATTTTGTCAAATAGAGAAGGGATATTTATAATTCATCAATCTTATCAGACCACTGTTTTATTTGTAAGCATATTGTTTTATAATTTATAAGATTATTATATCTATTATAGAATTTTATATTTAAAAATTAATATTGGATTTAAGAAATTATTTTATTTCGTTCCTAGGATAATCTCTTTAGAGATAAAATCAATAGCGTAGTAATGATAGCTGTATCCAGCAATAATCGACATATCGCACTCTGCTCTGATACTGGACATTTGTACATTGGTTCGATAGACTTCAGAGAGAAATATTGCGAATGCTATATAGATTTGAAAGAACCTTTAGTAAATGTAGCCTGGTTGGTAAAGAACTATATTATTTAGAATTAAGATATATATTTTAAAAGATATTAGAATTTAACAAATATTTGCAGGTGCGGTACAGAAGCTGTGGTATGCAGTTGGAGTAGTACAATAATGGTAATAGGACGTAAAGCTGATACCATAGTGTACAATTATGATGGTCCAGTACATCTGGTTACGGAAATTGATGGAGTACGTGTACTATCGAGCAACTCCCACGAAATGATACAAAAAGTACCAAACGTTGTACAGAGAATATTTAGAATCAACTCGACTGATCCTGCTTCCTATCTCCTGGAAGCTTCCAAACAGTTTCAAAAGAAAAGCCACAAAGCTGACAGTTACATAGATTTAGTAAAGGACAAGTTAGATTCGGCGATAAAAGCGTGCATCGATGGTGCGAGTCACGAATTCGATTTCGAAACACAAAAAATTCTGATGAGGGTAAATTGGATAAATATTTTTGTCGGAAATATTAAATAATTATCTAATGTCAATTTTTCATCAGGCTGCCAAGTTTGGGAAAGGATTCAGCAAAACAATGAATTCGGAATATTATGTTCAAATGTGCAGGACTTTGAGGGTCTTGAATGCAGTGAGGCATCCTGCTGTGGGTATTCCATTAACATATACGCAGTATCCTTTTATATTCATTTGATGTATAATATGCAAGATTTTATGCATTTTTTTTTTTTGGTAATTGTTACAATATAAAATTGTTACAGTATAAAATCCTTATTAATATTAGATTTAATATTCTTACAAGTCAAGTGTTATTAGACCGGTTGGTAGTACGGAGACATTATTATTTAAGCATACAAATAGCACGACACTTGCAGCTACCCGAGATCGACGGGGAAAGTAGAATATTAGCACATTGGGCTTGTTATAAGGTAAAAAATATGTCAAGAGATAGAATTTTACATATTATTTAAAAATTATATTTTTCTATTTTTGTATATTTTATAGGTGAAACAAACACAGTTAGACAAAGAACAGATAGCAGAAGAGATTGCTGATAAATTAGGATATGCTCCTGGTGTTTCGTATAGCGAAATTGCAAAAAGAGCAGCGGATTGTGGACGAAAACAGTTAGCCATTAAAGTAAATATTCATTTATATGGGTATATAAAGTAATATATTTCATTGAATACATATCATTATTTTTCAGTTAATTGACTACGAACCGCGTGCGCATCAACAAGTACCTTTGCTGTTAACACTTGGCGAGGAACGTGCTGCTTTGCATAAAGCCGTGGAAAGTGGCAATACGGATTTAGTTTATACCGTTATTCTTCATCTCAGAGAAAACATGACTCTCGGAGATTTCCAAGTAAGCAGCAATACTTTATTCCAAGCGCAGATATATTAAATATACATGGAAGTCTTATACAATAATGATCTTTAATACAGATGTCTATAATGCATTGTCCTCTCGCAATGGCATTATATATCAAATACTGTCAAAGTCATAATAGAGAAACGTTGCGTGACATTTACAATCAATACGATGATTTTCATTCACAAGCAGTATGGTTTATCACCGAGAGTTATCAACGAAAAGTTAGTAAAATTATTCTTGCACTTTTAATATTTTAATACACCAAATAAATAGATGTGCTAATTTTTTAGAATACGATGTCGAGAGATGCATTATTGCAATCTGCTCAGGAAAATTTTAGATTGGCTCGTAATGATATAAATGCGTCGTTAACAGAAGAACAGATAAAACTGTTGAAATATCAAAGATCCCTAGAAGATACGTTACATGAATCGGTTGTGGGAAAACCTCTGCATGACACTGTGAAAGTATTATTGCTCCGTAACGAATTGAAATTGGCGGATAAACTACGATCAGAATATAAAATACCAGATCGAAGGTATATTAATTTTTATAATCTTAAACAAATTATTTATATTGTTTTAAATTATATCGAGTAATATCTTAATAGATATTGGTGGTTAAGAATACAATGCCTAGCGGAACAAGGCTTATGGAATGACTTAGAAAAATTTTCCAAAAGTAAAAAGTCTCCCATTGGTTATGAGGTAATGATAAATAACAAACTTGCATTGTTTCGATATAATTATACATTTATTTGTTTATCAACTTAGTGAAATAATTTCTTCATGAATTTTTAAGCCATTCATAGATGAATGCCTGAAGTATAATGAAAAGTTAGAAGCAAGAAAATACTTAGCCAAAGTTAAAGATGATCTCAAAGTAAAGTATTTAGTGAAATTGAAGTAAGTAATTTGAAAACTATATATTTTATGAAAAATATACGAAGCACATATAAATATTATAATTCTACAGTTTGCTTAGCGAAGCTGCACAAACAGCATATGAACAAAAGGATATTGCAGCTCTCACATTCGTGCTGGCGCAATGCGGGACATCAGATAGACAATTCGTAGATAAGGTCAATATGTTGTTAGCTAGTCTTAAAAATTAAGATTTTTCTAATCCGGTTTACAAGGTATATTTATATAAAATTTATATAACATTTGACACAAACAATGATCTTAAAATATTTTCCCATGTCAATGTGAATATTTAAAATATAATTCCCATAGATCATTAAAATAGTAAATACCTTTAATAAGAAATATCTCACTTTAATCATTATGAATGCATTTTGTCTATTCTATTGGAACATTCTATCTATATAAAAATGTGAATGTGTATTTGTTGTATAAAATAGAGGTATTTACTGAAAATCTTACATATATTATATATCACTTTTAAAATTCCACACACACACACACATACACACACTATATATATATATATATATATATATATGTGTGTGTGTGTGTGTGTGTGTGTGTGTGTATTAAATATTCTATTATATCAAACCTCATCTAATTGTGATATTGTAACATCTTTTCACTTTCAAAATGTATATCTTATAAATAAAATTAATTAAAATATATTAAGTATTAGCTTAAAAAAATAAGTTGATCAACTAATTTCTTTAGACTGTATAAACTTTGCATGCTTCTCAACGAGATCATTTACGATTAATTGTTCAATTTCATTACCATTATTTAACTGTTCGTTTGTAAGAGATAGAACGTAATTATTTTCCTTGCTAACAATTATCACTTGTTGCTTTCTAGTTTGCAATATGTTAGCTATTACAAGCTGAAAAAAATTCCCATCAAGATTTAAATATTATCTAGAGAATTCAGAAAATTTAACACGATAATTACTTACATTATGATGATACTTATTGAGGGCAGTCCTTGCCTTAGAAATCAGCAAGCTTTCATCGGTTTCTAATTTAAAGGAAATTACAAATGCCTTTGGTACCCATAAACTAACTAATGGAGCTAAAATCTTTGGTACTAATTGAAGAGATATAGTTGGTGGTCCAGTCGAAGAAATCTTGTGTACTGACTAAAAAAATTACTATTTATTAGAATATTATTTATTAAAATATTATACTATTTATTAGAATTTATTGCTATGATATACTTGCTATGATATACTATTTATTGCTATGATATTTATTGCTATTGATATTTATTGCTATTGATATACTAATGAAAATATATTTCATAAATAAGATAAATTTACCATCTCATTGGAAGGAATGTAAAAATCTGAAACTGCTGCTGCTAAATATAAAATAGCTTTATTCTCCAAAGGCGCTAATGCTTGACAGGCAGATCGAAGCAACCAGAGATATTCGGAGAGAGTTGTAAAAGTAAGTTGCAACAATTTGTTTTGATCAAATGCCTCTCTATATTTTCGCAATACTATTGCTACCTTCTGTGTATATTCTGGTAAGACTATGAAAATAAATATATATCTAATTTGTATCATATATATGATTCTATATATGATCAATTCTTCTTGTAACTTACCTGTAATAACAGGATTCTCATTTTCTGATAGTTGAAGTAGATCTAAAAATTTCTGTCCCATAAAATGTCTTGAGAATGGTTCCAAGGATTTGATTCTGAAGATGTAACAAATTATGTACATTATTTTATTAAGTAATGATGTAGAATATTTAGATATTACCTATACATAAAAATAACTGCATATCCATGCTCCAAAAAGTATTCTGCTGAAACTGATCCTCTTGTGCCTGCACTGAAATTGTCTACAAATCTTACTGTATTGTGTTCTAAAGGTACCGTTGTACCTCCGCTCTATAACATTATAAATTAGAAGATTGTAAGAAAATTATATATACAATGTCAAATGCTAGGACTTACCGTTACCAATACCACTTTGTTACCCGCTTCGAAATGCTTCCTGGTGAATTCTTTCAATGCCTGTTCATTTTGCTCCAAATCCTGAGGAGGTGGATGCTTCGCATAGAAATCTTCCCATGTCGAAACCATTATGGATGATTATAATATAAAAAAGTTGCTGTGAAAAAAATAAAAATGTATAAAATATTTGATACATGATTATTATTTAATACATGATATATTCTAGACATGTATTACATAACGACAATTATCATAATTTCATATCAACGCCAACGAATACTTTATTTATTACATATTATTAACAATATTGTACTTATTTCTACGGTAATTTTTATGTGTTGTGTGTGTAACATGTAAATTATGAAACACAAATGAGACTGCGAAAGAATTATAAACTAACCTCGACGTCAAATTTCCTCAAAGAATAATTTAACTTCGATTGTCGATCAATTTTACAAATATTAATTGCATAAAAATTTCAAAATAAGATGCCTCATATGTTTTTATGGAACAGAGACACCTTCGCTATTTCAATTTCGCACTTTGAGAATCCTTCTGGAAATAAGGCGAACACGAGTCATTAGAATATACTGGAATGTATTAGAATATACTGGAATATACTGAATCATATTTCTTTCCATGAGCAGAAGTAAAAAACAAAACATTAACAATATGTGTATCTTTATTACATAGTGTTATTACATACTATCTTTATTACATAATGTATTACATACTATCTTTAGATATCTTTTTTGGCAGTGACTCGTAAAAAATATCTATATATATATATATATATTTTTTTTTATATTAGTTACTGTTCCTAAAATTAAAATTTTAAATAATAATTTATTACTTTGATGATATAATATATAAAAAATATATAAAAGAAACAGAACATCCTATGACATTTATAAGATAAACAGATAATCCTTTATTCTTTTTGCCAAGATTACATTACATAATATACACATTCAATATCAGACTTCTTCCAAGAGTACTATAGAATTGTTGTGTTCCTGTCATTTGGTTGCAAGAACAAAAGCATAATTTAGAGACAAAAATACTTAGAGGTAGTGATTTATATAACAATTTATTCCTATAACAAATACTAATTTACATAGCGCAGTTCAATATTCGGGCGCCGGGCTCTTAACTTTCGTGTATTCATCTTTTGTCGCATAGAACTGCAAAAAACATAAACATTGGTATGAGAATTCTTTTCGGACCAATCGATTCATCTAAAATGTTCGAACTTTAAACAATCTATTATTTGCATCAAACTTCAGAACAGAATTTCATTTGAAATTTCAAAGGCTACTTTGACAGTGTGTTTACTTGAGCCTTCATATGTTTCTTTTACAAAATTATATGTAGAACTCTAATCTTTTTCCCTCTGAATTCTGATGCGAATTGTGGATCGTTTAAAAATTTGGAGTAATAGATCGCATTCAGCACCTTGTAATGTTTATCTTTGTATGTATTCCATGGCTCAGCTTCCTTTTTGTTCAGCCAGGAAACATCGGGATTACGTGTCGCCAGGCGTAACGTGTACAGAAACGCGCCACAGCCTCCTAGACCTATGCAAAAGTACAGTGGCAGCAGCTGGAAAGAAAGAGATAGACATAAATCGCTCGGTGTCGCGCAATTGTTCCACGGTACGAAAAAATTGGCAAGTCTCGCATGCTCACTGCCGGGTTCTTCATCACACTGCTGAAACTCATTCCCTGCATTTTCTTCATGATTGCAACGTTCTACGGAAGATCTGTACAGTAGAAGAAGTATCAGATGTACCTCCGCGTACTGTTTTCCACAGCGCCGAACGAGTTTATGGCCAATACCTATCTGGCGACTGCGCGATAAAAGGCCAATCGCAGTGGATGCGAGATAGAAAAGCAAGAAGGACTTTTTTAAATATTCAATTTAAAAATTAAACTTTTGATTTTTAATTACTGAATGAATTTCTATTCCATTAAATAAAGAACTGATAGAAATAGGTTCTAGAACGTCGTTATAATATATAAAGTGATTTTTATATAAGTGGATTAAGTATTTATAATTTTGTAAAAGTTGTATATGTTAATACGAAATATGTACAATATATGTATTTTACATATGCTTTTGTAACAAATTTATATTTCACAATTTTTGTGAAAAAATATATCGGATATACTTTTCATTGATGCACATATTACGTATTACATAAAGTGTCTCAAGTGCATTACACACATAAAATACACATACGCACGCATATATAAGATGTCCCAAATAAAATAATCAGTAATAGCGAATTCGATTGGTCGCACTAGTGCGCACTGAGTGTCGTCTGTCTCACTTTTACCAATGTCGATAGAAGTGAGAGAGGGAGCACTCAGTGCGCACTGGTGCACCCAATTGAATTCGCTATTAAATAATCAAAATACTTGGTTCATGCATATTGTTCCGGGACGTGATTGGACGCGAACCATCGTCCGTCGTGTGTCGTTGCGCGGCAGACTTGATGCGACCGCGATAAAGTGGCGGGATCAAGGCGAGACTTCCTTGACCGACATCATCGTGCGACGTATCCAATGGCGGTATTTCGCTGGTAAAAGTGAATTTTTTCCACAGCTTTTGGGAGACGGGTATAAATATAAATGTTGATCTCAGAGCTGCGCGAAGACGCGCCGGAGTTGAGTAACGACACGTCGTCGTGTTCGGCGATGCTGCTCGTGTAACGATCCCGAACACGTTGTCGCCGTTCAGATTCGCTGAGCCCAGCTAAATTTAATGTTAGGACATCCGCCGATGTCACGTTCAGAATATCTCGTTTCAACGAGGCCAGGAATGAGCCGTCGTTGAATCCCGCATCGCTGTGATAATCCGCACTTCCGCGATCTGCCGAGATGGGCTTTTCCACGAGCCTGCAGGGTCAGGCGTCGCACGAGGCATTGCTAGCTCGCCAGGATGCCGAGATTAAGTTGCTGGAGACAATGCGAAGGTGCCTCACGACGAAGGTCAAATCCGACCGGGAATATGCCTCTACCATCTCGTCACTCACCACCCAGGGAAAAAAGATCGAGCGTAACGAGGATCTTGTTGGCAGTCTCATAGCACAGGTAATTGCTTTTTTCTTGTTGATAAGCTTCGTCGAGGAAATGCGTGATTAATGTTATTGCAGTATACAATATGTGATAATAATTTGCCATAATATTCTATCTGCTGACAAATTGCTAACATACTGTTAAAGTTTTATGCTTAAAGAAATATGTATATTCCCATAGAGCTGGAGAGATATAATGGATTCTATTGATCAAACAGCAAAATTGATCAAACAACAGGCAGATTCTATTGAAAGTATTGTTGTGGATCAATTGAGTACATTATATTCGGAAAGAAGGAGAGCCAGAAAATTGTATCAAGAGGAGCAGACTTGGCTGAATACCCAGTTTCAGCAAGTAAGACAAATATATATTATAACATTAAGAAGCAATATTATATGTTACAGCAAATAATAATAAAAATGTAGCTTTTAATGCAATTGTTTTACTTACAAATGTTTTCTTTTTAATTTATTATCCAAATTATTTATTTCTTGTATTGCATATATTTGAAGCTCACAGATGAGGTAACTAAAAAAAAAATGGAATATCAGAAGAGTTTAGAGATGTACAAATTAATGAGATCACGTTTTGAAGAATATTATGTTAAGTGTAAGTATTTTAGAAGAAGGTTCTGGATTATTTTGAATCTGTTATATAATAAAGAAATAATATAATGGCATAAATTTCTTTAGCTGGTAGAGGTGGCCGCAAGTTAGATGAAGTAAGAGAAAAGTATCAGAAGGCATGCAGGAAACTTCATTTAACACATAATGAATATGTACTACTACTAGGTGCTGTAACAGAATGTGAACATGATTTAAGAACTTGTTATTTACCAAGTTTGCTTCATCGACAACAGGCTATTCATCAAGAATTCATAACTTCATGGTGAGTGTTACTTTTGTTATAGTTTTTATAAGATATTCGAATGGAATCTTACTGACAAAATCATATCTCTCTATATCATTTTTTACAAGAAAAATCTTAATTTTTTATCTTCATTTTTCTACTTGCATGCAACTAGAAATGGAGAAGGTAAAAACTTTATAGAACTTTATAGAAACTGTTACTATTTTATATATATATATATATATATATATATATATATATATATATATACACATATGATGATAGTCTTTTTTTCATTTTTTAGGAAAGGAATACTTCAGGATATTGTAAAATATTCAGATTTTACAACAGAGAAATTCTTGGAGATTCATGTAAGAGTACAGAAGGCAGTTGATAGTCTTAAACCTATTGAAGAGTATAAAGATTTTATTGGAAAGCATAAGTGTGTATCTAACATTATCATTATTTTTAAACCTAAACTATTTATTTTAATACAAATGTTACAAATTTTAATATAGAACTAGGCCAGCATCTCCGATCAGATTTACATTTGATGAGAATCTTGTAGATGACACTTCAGGAAAATTATCACCAAATAAACTGACTGTCGACAACTTAACTATAGATTGGTTGAAAAGTCGGTTGGCAGAACTTGAAACTTCTCTCAAGACTACGCAACAAAATCGACAGAGTCCGCAATACTCACAAGAAAATAATGGCGATTCTAGGTATAAATCTTTTATTATTGACATAATGCTTCAAGACAATAATTTGTTTATCAATTTTATTAAAGCGATAGTATATTTTTGTTCCATAGGATTTCAATCTTGGATTATTCTCGTGAAAGAGAAGAATTAAGATTACGTTGTCAGGAGAAAAAATTACAAAGACAAGTGGATGTTATTAGAAGCGCCCTCAATGAATTAGGCTGTGAAGAGGTGCCTTCAGGTTGCGATCTTTCTATGGAAGGTTCTTTCACTGATTCACCTGCAATTAGTAAAGTAAGTACCATCTAAAATCTATAATTTCCTTTTTTCTTTTGTTTATTATGATCCAATATACGATATATCACGTATGTGTAACTACAACTATTCCTCGAGATTAAGAAATTCCCTAGAATGTTTAGGTTTTAATCATAATCAAACCTTAGTGTAAATAAAAGTTAAAAATTATTTTATAATCGTGACAAATAATATATAAAAGTACTACATTTAATTGTTTCTGTTATCAATACTGAGTTGCTTAGAATTATAAGTTAGTCAGATCTAGCCCTTTGCAGAGAAATACAGTCGCAGATAGCGGTCTGTTCACGTTAAGGAGAAATCAACGATTTATGACAATATTAAAAACCCCTTTTAAATCCTTGCCGGCAATTAATGACTCGAAAAACGGAATGATTAGGGCAAATAGCGAAGGACCTACAGCTAAAGCAGATAAAACTGTCCCTCCTGTTGTATGTGTTACATTTTATTCGTGTGATCTGAGTGCTCCTGTCTGTTTCCTGTGTCCCATCGCAAAGTAATAAAATGTTTGATATGTTTTGTATCGTTATATAGATCTCTACACATCTCCTGGCCTTTGTAGTATATAATAAATTTTTTATCATTATATTGCGTTGGACGTACATAATGCTTAGTTTGCCATATTGATATTTCTTTATTATAAAAGTCAATGCGAGTTTGCAAACAATTTCCCCTTGCAATCATATTAAATTATAATTTATTAAAATTGGAAAATGTTGCATGAATAATCATTTATATTGTTAACTTTGAATTATGATGTTATTGATATTAAGCCCCCTCAGAATTTCATGCATGAATATTTTTACGCTAATATTTGTACATTTAAAAATACATGTAAAAATACATGTAAAAATAAGTCAAATATATACAAATAACATTGATTGAAATTGCAAATAGTTTATTTATTTTGCTGTCAATATTTGTTGAGTAAATTAAATTTACCTATAGGTACCATTACGCGGAATGTCGCATTTAACTAATAATCAAAAAAGTAATGGAAACGGCGGTCTTATGGAGGAGGAATGGTTTCATGGAGTATTACCAAGAGAAGAAGTTGTAAGATTACTTGTCAACGAAGGGGACTTTTTAGTACGTGAGACAATGAGAAACGATGAATGTCAGATAGTTTTATCTGTTTGTTGGGATGGACACAAGCACTTTATTGTACAAACTACATCAGAGGTAAGACTAAACTAAGAATGTATTAATGATAATATATAAGCTGATATTAAAATATTAAAGAATTTTATTCAGAATTATTATTTATCGAGGAGTTGAATTATATTAAAGTATATTCAACATTACTATAGGGACACTATAGATTTGAAGGACCCGCATTTCCATCTATTCAAGAATTGATCGGACATCAACGGTTGTCCGGCTTGCCGGTGACTAGTCGATCTGGTGCTATTCTTAAGACGCCAATTTTGCGCGAGCGTTGGGAGCTTAATAACGATGATGTCATCCTTTTGGAGAAAATAGGTCGAGTGAGTAGGCTGACAATAGCTTTTCTGTGTTTTATATGACACAACGTGACGTTGACGATGTGATCCGCAGGGAAATTTTGGAGACGTTTACAAAGCGCAACTGAAGACTTGTAAGACTGAGGTGGCCGTGAAGACATGCAAGGTAACGTTGCCAGATGAGCAAAAACGTAAATTTCTGCAAGAAGGAAGGATACTGAAACAATATGATCACCCGAACATAGTCAAACTTATCGGTATCTGCGTTCAAAAGCAGCCGATTATGATTGTGATGGAACTGGTGCCCGGTAAGCCGCTAAATTTCGTTTTTATTGCTGCATTACACTAACATTGTTAACATCTCTGGCCATCGTAATATATTAAAATTAAAAGTCTGTGATGTAGCTATGCGCTACGATAGTCTACACGCTAATCGCTAACTCTAGGTGGTTCGTTACTTACGTATTTACGGAAGAATGCTAGTACAATAACACAACGGGAGCAACTGCGTATGTGCAAAGACGCTGCGGCTGGTATGAGCTACTTGGAATCTAAGTATTGCATCCATAGAGATTTAGCCGCTCGCAACTGCCTCGTAGGTAAATAAACTACGTTTCAAGAAAGGGAAGAGGGAGAGGACAAACATTTAAATTTAAATTTGATTGAGTTAGGCAATAATAATCGAATAATATATAATTTTGAGAATGAATATTGTTTTCCTAGGATACGAGTGCATAGTCAAAATTTCTGACTTTGGAATGTCAAGAGAAGAGGAAGAATATATAGTTTCAGATGGTATGAAACAAATTCCCATTAAATGGACCGCACCAGAAGCTTTGAATTTCGGTAAGTTATAAGATTTCATTTTTACCATCTTCATAATATACTAAATACTATATCATTTTTATTAACCAATGCATTTATATGATGCATGATTCTATGATATGATTTTCAGGTAAATACACATCGCTTTGTGATGTCTGGAGTTATGGAATTCTGATATGGGAAATATTTTCCAAAGGTGGCAATCCATATAGCGGCATGTCTAATTCGCAGGCACGTGAAAAAATTGATGCAGGTAAGAGAGCAAATAATAAAAATTAACAAAAACTTAATTATGAGATTAACATATATATGTATGTAGTGAATTAAGCGTATATATTATTGCGTGTTTGTAATTTATTTCGGCATTTTACACATATTGATTGTATCAGGATATCGAATGCCAGCTCCGGATGGAACGCCTGAAGAAATCTATCGATTAATGTTGCGATGTTGGGATTATGAACCAGAAAAACGACCACATTTCGATCAAATATATACTGTGGTCGAGACGCTATCGCAAGCATACCTATAAGTATTATATCAAAAGTATTTTATGATTAATAAGAAATATAAATCAGTGCTGGCCGGACATTCATTTTGTATATTTACAAAAATCATGAAGTTCTATAAGTTTTGTATATTTACAAATCATGAAGTTCTATAATATTCATATATATATATATGGAGCTTTAAAAATATGAAATGCTCACGATCAATATATATATGGAGCTTTAAAAATATGAAATGCTCACGATCAAGTCGAATTTTATTT
Organism: Pogonomyrmex barbatus; assembly: GCF_055798465.1. Lineage (NCBI taxonomy): Eukaryota > Metazoa > Arthropoda > Insecta > Hymenoptera > Formicidae > Pogonomyrmex > Pogonomyrmex barbatus. Next base: position 11,919,994 of record NW_028297149.1, read on the forward strand.
CTATGTGTACACATATAGTATGTCAAGGAAGAACGTAAATAAAATTTTAATTCCAAATGAAAATCAATGAAGGATAATCGATAATTTGTTAGAATGATAAAAAAAAAACAAAATTATTTTGTGGCTCTTTTATTCGACGTATTGTACGTATGTATGTAGACATATCTTTCGGTATAAAACACGTACTAATAAATGCCATTGTATATGTCATTGAAAAATTGCAACAACATGAATGCTACTGCTTATTTTTTATTCAGGATGTTAATTATTGTTTTATAAATTATATTTTTCCGTCCATACACAATTTAATTTTGTGTTACAAAAAATAATATTCGCATATGTCATTTAAACATATATATATATATATATATATATATATATGCATGTATTTTTATTGTTACATATTTATGATTACGACCCAGCACGTTTTATTTATTAAATTCTATTGTCATCTGTGTATTCTCTTTAATATCTTATAGTATTTCTGAAATGTGCATGTAATGAACATTATATGTACATTAAATTTTGTAGGCACATATTCGGATATATTTTGTATTCGTGTATTTATTGTGAAGTCTTTTTTTTTTTTTTTTTTTTTTTTTTTTTTTTTTAATGAAAACCGCACAATGAAATATCAGAGATTTTGTATATATGCAATGATGATTCTACACAAGTTTCCTATAATTTTCAATATGAGATTTCATATATAAAAAACGATATACTTATGTTATTCTATTGTGTATTTGTTCATGTGTTAGTGATTTATAGCGTGAAATCTCATTGAAATGGAACATGTGAATTATTACGAAAAGATTATATTGGTGACTTAAAGTTTTCAAAGAATGCTTTAAGTCTTATAGAAGCCATATATTGCGAAGAGAAAAGAAATTAGAATTAAGAATTTTATAGTATCCTAATTATAGAGAACTTTTCTCTTGTCTCTCTGATGATAATTTTTATATTCATAAATTACTGTGCAATATATAATCCAGATGAAATGTAAATGCATGTATCCATTTGTAGTATAAGTGTATAAAATTTAAATGGTTATAACATTTAACGTTCTTCCAAAGTTAATAATTCAAGATTCTTGTAATTTAGATTTTCTGTTTTTCACAATTTCGTTTAACACCAATGTTATACATTGCACGCAATTACAAGCAGTCTTTATATGTATAGTTAGATTACATATAGACGTAATTTATCACTTGTTATCTTTTACGTGCAATTAAATGAAAGACATTTATCTTGTTTCCGTATATAAATACTCAATAATATTGTATAATAAATTAATAAAGATTATGTATATTAGTCTTTTATAAAAGTACAATAGATGTTTTTACATTTTATCTTAATCTTTACATTTTTCAGGCGGATGAAATTCTTTCCTAAACAATTACATGTGTGATTGTTCTTATATTTTAATACTTAAAACTTTTAGAAAACTCACTTGGTTTGTTATTTCTCTACATTACAAATATAATTTAATGAGTTCGTCACTGACAGCCGATGGTGTTAAAATTCCTAAATCTGTGAACAATAGGCTGATGTAATGAGGCGGAGTATAATCTACTAGGGGATGTTCTTTCTTCAGATTTTTGTGTAAGGTACTAGATGTGTACTAAAAAGCAATATTTTTTAGTAGAAACTTTTTTTTATAAAGATTATATCATTTGATCTTAAGTCATAAATAAATATGTAATTTACCTTAAATTCGTTAGGTAAATCTATTTGATTCAAAGGATAAATCCTTGAAAATTTGAAACTTTCTGTCAGAACATAAAATGATTTCTTCACCTCTTTTGCACACATAGCCATTGTATATGTACCTATCTATAAAAGAATTAGAAGAGACACTTTTAAGTTATAAAAATTGTACATCGCCATCGAATTATCATATACCTTGTTGATTACACCACCACTTTCTGCAACACCTTCTGCTCCAACCATCACCATATCCACTTGTTCCATTACATATCCTACTGCAGAATCCAGTATCACTGTACATGATATTCCTAATTTTGTTAAGCTCTGGCACATCTCCTCTCTGTTCAAAAACAGAACAATACATAAATTGAAATTTATAATTGTAAGAATTCGAATTTTTATTACTTCAAATTTTATATCTACCCGCTATTGTCAGGCGACGATGATGTGACGTATACTTCGAATATTTTATTATTCGCAGCAGCTTCCTTCATTGCTTGCAGCACTACTCTTGATTTAGAATGCGTAAGTATAATCTAATAAAAAAATAACTAAAATAAATAAAAATAATAGGTGAAAGTCACAAAATAATTGAAATATTTCAATTCTATTTCTATATCTATTCTATACTTATATATCTATTCTTACTGAGCCATCGGTAATAAAGTTCGCTGCTACTTTAGCTACTTTTCCTCGCGCTGCAACTAATTTCTCGTAGAATACTTTGCCTCTTTCCAACATGATCCCTTTACATTCTGCAATTGACTAATTAACAAAACATCAAATTATATAGTTTCAATATAAAATTCCAATATAAAATTCAATTTCAAATGGTGAATTTATCTTCAAAAATATTAAACAAAGGTTTGACAGTGCACAGTGCACATAATTAACAGTAACAGTTAGTTCTTACGGGTGTATCCAATGTTGCTAATGTGATAAAACGAAGAAATAATTCACTTCCAGAGGCAATTGCGGTAGCTGGAGTTTCTGTGGAGCGCATAGCATCAATTGCATGTTGAAGGCAAATCCGAAGTTCCTGAACTGTCTCTGCTGTAAAAACAAGAGAAATAGTTCTATAGAAACATCATGATTCTTAATGTTTTAATGTAATATCTAAAAAAATATATTTAATATAATCATGTATAAATATAAATAATTAAAAAAAATTGTATAAATATTTTGTATAAATATTTATATAACATATATATATATATATTAAAGAAATCAATATATTTAAAAATATAATGCACATTTATGCCAAGTCACATTTATGAGCATATCATTGATACTTACATTTTGAGTATTTCAATACATTTAATAAGGTACGAATGGCAGCCATACCAGCAGAAACATCCTTCTCATTTTTGATAATACTATTGAAGTACTGACAAATTTCTGCGAAATTTATTAAACAATTATTTCGGACTCTGCCTTGACAAGATTTCCTTTATTTTATTAAATATGCTATTGCAATATAAAGTTTTGTATACAATTTGTTTTACAAACCTTCTCTGTCCATTATGATCCGTTATTTCCACATACAATTAATGTTAATAATTAATACAGATACAATACTGTTTAATTTAACATCAATATTGCATAAGGCAGGACACGTTATGACACTAGCCTTGGAACGTGAAAGGATCAGCTTGCGTGTAATTCACACTATATGGATGTCGATCTATGAAATTCCAATGTCCCATAGACTACGTTCAAAAAGATTTTGTTTAGAAACTGAACTTTTCAATTGGAATCGTGCAACAAACGCAGCGTAATTAGGCGTAATGTAAATCCTCTATAAGAAAATTTTCTAACCTAATCTTTTATCTCAACATAACCTTATCACTCACAAAATAGTGAAATCGATGTCTGTCGATGTCTTAACTTCGTCATCAGTTGTCACTAAAATTCACGCGATTGTCAAAAGCATCAAGACGCTCGTTGTGTTTTATGATTTAGATTCTAATTAGGAACGATACGATGGAAGAAAAATCGGATAAAGTCAAAGGAATCGACGCCAACGAGATCGACGTTGAGTCAAAGGTAGGTGAACAAGAGTGGCTTGCTTAAATATTCCAATCCATTTTGTAATTCTATATGAGATACATTGAATTGCAGGCAATGCTAAAGAAAAAACTGCAAATGAAATCAGAAGCGCTTATGTTGCTGAGCCAGAAGATGGATCAATATAGGACACAACGAGATCAATTCAAGCTGATGGCCGAACAAATTCAGGAAAGATTTTTGCATTTGAAGAAGCAAATATATGATACGAAAGAATTGAATAGGTATCTGATTCAATAGCTACAACATTATAAAATGATTTAACAATGTTTTACAGTTTCATAAATTGTGTTCTATAATCTTTTCTAATTAACTCTAATTAACTCTTCTCGAACAATAAATATTTTTGCAGATATGGTTTAGATGATGATTTTAGAACTTTAGATCTATTAGCAGAAGCGCGAGAACAAAATAAGTGCCTTAAACTGCAAGTTGAAACACTAAGACAAAAATTAACTGATGCTGAAGGCGATATCAAAGCATTACGTATGAATAATAATCGTGCATCAGTTGAACAGCCAGATACTCAAGTAGCACCAGCTATGCATCAAAGGGAAGAAATGATAGAGCAATTAGAGAAGCTAAATTTAAAGGTGAGTATTAGATAAGAAAAAACAAACACTTATTTTTCTCTTATAAGTTAATAACTTCTTGAATTGAATTTTATATTTTAATGCTATCATTTAATAAGATTAATTTTTGTGATAGTGTTCACAGTTGCAAACAGATTTACAGACAGTATTGGATGAGAAACATGAATTAGAAATGGAAAGGGATGCCTTCAAGTGTAAAGCACATCGTTTGAATCATGAATTATCTAAGGCTTTGAATGCTACCAAACCAGTTGATTTGGATGCTCTTATCAATGAAAACAGGTAATCTATAATGTGCAAAATTAAAGTTAAAATCTAAATAATATTTGATTTTTTTAACATAAATATTTTAGATATTTGCAAGAGAGACAGCAACAATTGCTTGAGGAAAAGGAACTTGCACGTCAATCTCTATCAAAGTATAAGGTAGATTTATAAAACGAATAAAAAACTTATTATATGTGTATCTTTTAATTTATAACTGTTTTTGACATTAGGTAATTAATTTTTTCTAGAGTATGCTGGATAGTAAAAGAGCCAAAGGAGCTATCAAGTTAGGAGCCAATTCTGCAGCTGGAACAATAATGACTCACAAACAAGGTAAAAAATATATAAATTTTTTATACGGAGAATTATAACACAAAATTATAATATGGATAAATGATCTTTTTTATATAATATGTTTTATTTGTTTAGTCGAACAGCTTCTGCAAGAAAGTTCTTACATACCACCCCAGAAATCTGCTGCCGCTGTTACCGATCTACGATGTCTTTGTACTGCCTTACTAGAGGCTTTAAATGACAAAACTTTAGCTCTGGCGCATCAAAAAAAAGCGAACAAGTAAATACTTCAACATTAGTTGTATTTATATATTTGCATTTTCCTTAATTAAATTGCTTATATTATTTGTAGAATATTGGCATTGAGAATTTGCGAATTGGATAGTGCAATACAGTCACCAACGACGAAGCTCTTGGAAGGATACACAAGCGCCAATGTTGATTTGAGATGTATGTAATCAGATAGTTGCAATTCAATGCTATCACTCACACTATTTATAGATTTATTTTAAATCAACGTCATATTTATTCTTTACAGGTGACAGTGATTTTAATGATTTAGATATGACTAACGCTAGTACAGATAATATCGAGGAGAATAGTATTATAACAAATGAAAATAATGTGCAATGTAGCTCTTCACCCGAAAGTCAAGTTATGCAACAACTACAATTGATACAGATGAGTCTTCCAAAGAATTTAGGAGTATTGGTTCAAAAAGCATTGAATAATTTGAAAGATAACGATAAGCAAAAGATACGAAATTTTTTTTAAAAATATATGTTACAAAAAAATATACATATATGTGCCTGTATGTACACATATAATGTGTATATGAAAAGTAAAAGATAAAGTATTCTAATCCAGAATCTACAATAGGTATAGTAAGTTTTATATTGTACAAGCTACATTTTCCAGCAAAAATTTCTTGAGCTATTTTAAGTTACAACTCCTAAGTTTTAAAAGTTGATCTAGAGAGTTGATCAAGATCTAAATTATAAAGTTTAAAGTTTAAATGCAGAAAACATCTTTTTTAGAAATTACTTAACTTAGAGTATAAAGTTTAAGACTTATTACCTATTGTAGAATATAGGAATAATATACAGTACTCTTATGCTTCATTAGACAATTATCCATTAATCTTTAAAAAAAAATCTAGTCTTTATTATTTATATATGTTTATAAAATAACAAATTGATAATTGGCTTATTATAAGCTAACAATATAAAGTGTATATTTTTTTTATCAAATCAGTATTTAATATACAGTAACTTGAAGGAGTTTAGGGATAATTTCACAGAACGAAAAGAAAAAACAATTCAATGTAACATCTGTTAATTGGTTTGACATATCATTTATATATAGCACATGACTGCTGCACCGTAATATGTAGGTTGATAGTAGAATGATCGTACTAAATGACGACGTTCTCGCAAATATTTTTTATGCAAAACATTGTCTAGTTGATCTAACCACGAGTCAAATTCTAGATTTCATTCTAGATTTTTCTAGATTTTCGTTCATTCTAGATTAGATTCTAGATTTTCATGAGCGTTATCAATGGCCTCCCCAATCTTTTTAGTTGATGATACGGTGCATTTTCCCTATGAATATGTACATATATTGTTATTGCTAAATATAGAATTGCATTCCAAACGTATAACATATATTCGCATTTATCGTTAACTACATTATTGTTAACTGCGACTCTTTTAGCTTCATATCTTTCCGTTTTTTCCAAGCATTGAACACTTGATCATTAATAATGCATATCTCGTATTTGTTGCGATTTTTCCATATTTATTTGTTGAATTATTTGTAGATGTTTTAGATTTGTAGATGTTGTAGATTTATTTAATTTCTTTTTTGTTGGATTTTTTTTTCTTTTACCTGCTTATATACCTGAAGCATTAGAAATATCTAATTTGATAATTAATAATTTTTTATATAAAAATAGAAATATATTTACCTTCCGAGAAACTTTTTTATATTCGATATTCTTTAATTTATTTTGTAATTGTTATTGTTCTTTTTCTTCAATTTCTTTTAATAATTTTCTATAAATAAGATTTTTTTTGTTCTTCCAAGATTCAAAAGACAATTTTTTCCTTTTCCGATTTGATCAATTTTCTGAATGATAAAAGATTTTCTAAATTCTTTTTTTACATATTGAATATTTATAATTCTATAGAAATTATATATATAACCTTTCATTTCGTTTCCTATTTTCGCAATCATTAATGTTACTTTCGAATTTTGTTCTAATATTCATTATCTACATTGAACTACATACATTTGTCTGTGAATATAAGAAGAAATTCACATTATTCATTAAGTAAAATGATTTTATTTTCTTAATATATGCTAGGCAAAATAATTGGTAATTTATTGTAATAAAATAAAATAGAATGGGTAAAAAATAATATTATTTCAACTGATTTGTTGCACGTAATATCTCGCGCATCAGATTTGTTATATTCCGTTATTTTAATATCAGGATGTTTTTTCAAATATTTTATTTTGTTCGAAGTATCTATTAAGTTATCTCTATTTGAAATATTTTCTTGTTAAATTGCTTATAGAACTTGATATTTCCTATGAATATATCATTCTTATTAATTTTGATATTATTTTATATATAAGTTTTTTTACAAACCTGACTCTTTCGATTAGCTTTTATATTTTCTGCTTGATTTGTTTTGTCATCTAATTCTATCATTTTCTTGAGATACCATTCTTCGTAAATGACTTGATACTTTGTTATTTGATCTAAATAATAATATTGTATAAATATCAACATAATACATTATGTAGAAATAACTAATCGGAATCTTCGAGTGCTATATTAATCATTCGTTTTACAATATTTCTCAAATTTTCAACGGAAAGACTTTTTACTTTAAATTTGGCGAAGGAGCTTGCAGCCATGCTTTTAATTTTGATTTTATATTTTGACTTTTTAAAAATTTTTTATAATTTCTGTATAAAACACTATAAATTAAAAATTTCATTGTCCTGTCATTAATTTGACAGGATGTGCGCATTCTTCCGTTCGCACGTGCTATTAATTTCATTTCTTTTAGCTCTTTCATTTCTTTCTTTTTTTTAAATATTTATAATTTGTTTTTAAACAAGATTTGTTTAAAAATGTACAATGATTATTTATAAATTTATGTTATTCAATGAATATACATAATCATATTAGTTCCACAAAAACATGGATGTCTTAGATATTTATTTCTATCTTAGAGATTATTTCTATTAAAGAATACACCTGTATATTTATAAATGCATTATAAATATTATAAAACGTTTCATGAAATAACAAACACACACATTTAGGATGTGTTACATATATTAACATCTTAAAATCGTAAATGTTTTATTATGATTGAACAAAGTATGTTCTTAAACGAAATCTATTACTTAACACACTCTCTGAATTGTAAAGGAAAAAAAGGCATATTTTATATAAATTCGCAGTATCAAAACATCTTGGCACGTAACACGATCGACATATCAAATTGAAAAATTTCTTCAAGTGCTTTTTTAACATAAAATTACTAAAAATAGATTAAAACAAATCGAAATATTTCAAATCATTTTCTCTTCAAAGTTTTATATTCAGTTTCACAGAAATGAATACATTCCAATATATTTTAATTCACCTATTTGTTATAAAAAAATAAATAAAAAATTAATTTAACATTAACACAAAGTGACTGATATTTTTTCTGTTTTTGACGGAATATACGATCAATATATGTTTATGTACGTATATGTACATGTACATTATTTTTCACGTAAATACAATCTTGATTCAATGATCACTTCACATTATTTTTAATCCAATCGAGGTATTCGGAAACACGCGTGTACACGCCAGGATAACCGGGCTCACCGCACTTGTTGCCGAATGAAACAATGCCAATTTGCGTCCATCGACCTTCGACTCGTAACATCAATGGTCCACCCGAATCACCTTGACACGCGTCCTTGCCGCCCTGACTATAGCCGGCACACAAAAAGTTGCTGGTAATTGGCTGAAAGTAAGCCGCATTGCAGTCCTCGTTCCTCCACACCGGCAGAATCGCCTGTCGTTGAACGGTGCTCTCTTTTCCACCTGTTACATCATTGTTACATTTAATTATTACATTCAATTAAAAATATGTACTGATAAAAAGGGAGACAAAGTTATCCGATTAAAAATTGAAAATTTAAAAGATTAATTCTGAACTAATTTGAATCTTTTATAAAGTACATATTAAATCTTTTCTTATTTCTTTATTCTCATTTAAATCCTATTTAAATTTCATATATATCAACCGGGATCAATATTCGACACTTTGATCCCGAGACTCGATAAGACGTGAGAATTTAAATTACAGAATGTCAGAGATATAATTACGTTGTGGTATTAATTACCATAGTAAGTAGTGCCCCAGCCGACTACCGTTGGTCTGGCGCCGGCGAAAGGTTCTCCACGGAACCGAGCCTGCGGCAAGCAAATGGGTATCACGTACGGAGACTTTCTTACTGGTCTCGTGAGTTCGAGAACCGCGATGTCGTTATAAAAACCGACGCGCGAAAACTTCGGATGCGCATGAATCTCCTTCACCGCGTAGGTCTCTGGCGATGATGGCTCGTCGTCTCTCTCCAGGTCGATGTCACCGAGGCGCACGGTGAACTGACGAGCGGCGAAGCTGCGATCCATCAAGGGATGTTATTAAACAAAATATTTTTTGTATATTTTTTTATTTGTACATTCAATTCCGACGCTTACACAATGTCCCTTCGTTTAGATTGGAAAAGAAAAGAGTTCCTTGCATGTTATTTTTAATTAATGAGTTACTCACGGCCGCTGTCGTTGATCTCGCGTGCAATGAGCAGCGGTAAGGATATGGCGTGGTCCTATTAACGATCCTCCGCACCAAAATTCCGTTCTTCGAGAACCATGAAGAAAAATCGCCGCCATCCAGGGCCAACGACCGGGCAACGCTTCTTCACCTCCGACTACTCGATATTTACCCGAATTTCTCACCCCACATTCTAGACAAATCAATATTTTCTGTTTTCAAACAGATTTTTCAAAATTTCTTATCTCTATCTAGGTATATAAATACATTGGCAATAAGTTTAAATAGCTGATAAAGAATATAAATAATATTAAAGAATAAAATTTTCTCTCGGTCAGATCTGTTATTTTTTTAATATGTTATATATGAAAGATTTGTTGAAGTACCCTCGTCGTCTTGAATAAAATTGTTGTCGATCGTTCCTATCGTTTCGAAGCTATTCGTATTATTGATCAACAATTCCGGCGATGGAACAGGATGCGTCGTAGGTCTCGACGTCGAGGACGTCACCGGATATAGCGGTATTGGGCGTGGTGTTGGGGCTTTCGTAGGTCGAACAGGCGGTCGTTGAGGATAATCAGTCCCGGAGGATGCACCTCCAGTTGTGCTGCAATATTTAATTATCTCTTACACGATTAAAAGAATATTTTTCAGAAACTTTGTTAAAATACGCGAAACGGTTGATCGAATGAAAAACAATAGGAATTTAATGAGGAACTTACACAGAACTGATTTTGTCCACCGGACAACAAACTCCTGGCACGAATAGACTTTTGAAGCACAACGAATGCCTCAGCTTGTTAAGGTCGAGCAATAATTGCGGACAATTGCTGAGGTCTTGGCACTTCCCGGGTCCACCCTCGGCCGTCGTGCACGCGGACGGAGCAGACTCCTTGTCTCTATTCGCTAGTTCCTCTGTAGGCTGTTGCTGTTGCTGTTGTGGTTGCTGTTGCTGCTGATTCAATGGTGCCTGTGTCGTGGAAGATACGATCGTTTGTCTCAATGGTAACGCAACCCCGCGCACCAAGGGCGCTATGCTGTCCGTTACGTTACGGCCTGAAGAAAATGTATTAAGTTAATAAATTCGTTTGCTAATTTAATATATTATGATTTTATATATTGATTTTTTTCCCATATTACCCAAAATATTCTTGGAAATGGTGTACAACGCCGAGGGCAGCTCCTTCGGCGGATAATTCGAGATTTCGACACCCCTCGTCATGTTGACGATGTAATTGCCTACGGTATTGAGAGCGCCCAGGGTCTCGCTGATGGTTGCCAAAGGGTCGCTCTGCTCGTGCTCCACCTTCACCAGATGCGTGTACGGACGCACCTGCGTGTCCCTGCGATACACTGGCCTGTCCGATCTGCTCGGTCCGGCGTCCCAGGACTGCAGCCACCCCCTCGTCGGCGAGACGTACGAGTTTCTGTATCCGTACGCTGCGCCAATTTTTATCTCGCGTAAGTCGATGGCGGATCGCGGATTGTTAAAAAGATAAATTAAGAAACTTAAGGAACAAAAATTACTCACGATAAGTGCGATAATGCACGACTTCCTCAGTATACGAAATGGAACCAGTAAATAGACTCCATATTACGCACAGATCTGAAATGCGGATTATCATGTAAATCGTAAATAATTAAATTATATATAATGCATTTATATCAAGTATGTATTGCATTGATACAAATTAATAAAAAAAAAAAAAAAAAAAAAAGAAATGCCAAATATTAAATGCCTATAATGTTACGGACGCTCGAAATAATCTCGATGTTTATTCGTGATAATTACGAAGTCATTCGTGATCGTCCGTCATCGGAAATACCGCTGGCGTAACGCACGCGTTGTCCATAATAAACAAACGCGTTTCGCATTATGCAACGTGAAAACGCATGCTGGGACACTCTTGGACTTTCCAATCTTCTCCTGGAATTTCTTGAAACCTGGGAAGGTCGAATACACGGATGTGACGCACTGATCTACGTCATTTGGTTCTCGAGATGAAACGTACGAGAGGAAACGTGTCGACGAGACTTTCTCTCTAAAATAAAGGAGCCGGGATATTTATAAAAATGTGCATCTTAATGCGGGCAGATGTGTCTGTTTTTATTACTATAAAAAGTGTAAACGCGCTAAATAAATGTGAGAATTGAACGTCTAATGACGAACGGGAGAAATTTTACCGACAATGACAGTGCCGACCCTCGCGAGCGTCTCTAATTAATATCATAATTGCACGTCGAGATCCTCGAATTCGTAATGCCATTTCATCTCTTGTTTTGTATGCCAGTCGTTCCTGTTGAATTAGGAGAAATTAAGTCAAGCATGTTGAGCACCGTCAAATTAACCGGAACAGCGTTTAAACGAAGAAGAACGGCACCGAGCCGCCCTGGGGAATGTTTTTAAACAGTTCTGAGATCATCTTCTGATTCCTCGCGATTCCTTCGGATCTACTTCCGGTTTTTGAACTCAATCCGCCAGCGTGACGCAAAAAAAAAAAAAAAAAATTCGAGAGTCTACCTCTGCATCAACTGCAGCAACAAAAGCTAAAAGTTCTCTTGCTTACAAAAAAAAAAGAATTAAATAAAGAAAAAAGAAAAAGAATTAAGATGCTATTAGATGCTCGAAAAGATACAGGCTGATCTTGAGGTCACAATCGCGTGACCCAATTGTAAGAGAGTCTTTTTGAAGATAGGCGCTAAACAGACACGTAGAACATTCCTCTGAATCTTGGAGGTCTGAGAAGGTCCGGGATCTGGATGACGAAGCTCCATATATAATTACAAAATTACGTGTCCCAACCGCATGGAAGTAAGATTTTTCGGAACTGGTTACAGTGGCACCACGCACGTCGGGCTTCTCTCATCGACGGTGAAAGTTGCCCGACGAGAAAGTGTGCCTTTCTTCTTCCGTTCACTGATTCACGTCGCCCCGATACGTCGAGGAGAGGACGATTATTTATCCCTCATTGACTCGAAGACAAATAGTAAGAACGAGAAATCCCGGTCGTAAATGATGTCCCTTGAATTCTGATAAACAAATTTTATAAAAATATCGTCGTCCTATTGATGAATAAAATCGATGACGTTCCGTAATATTTGCTTTCGCTCTAATCGGAAATTAGAAAATCCACAGAGGTGCGGGACAGTTGAGAGCTCGATGAAATCCCGAGATTTTGTTGCTCCATCATCATTGACTTGCAAAAAAAGAGAGATAAAGAAAATTGTGTTGAATTTTGCCTTTCTGCAACAAGAGGAAATCTCCGAACGACTTATCATCGCATGCGGGATCAATGTCCTTTTATCCCCAGCTGCAAGCGTTACAAGGACGCCCCGATTACGTGCATCAGAATTATTTCAATATCTCGCGCAACATGCGGGTCGATTGTTGCATCGCAGTTGCACAATTATATTCGTCACTACAATCTTTAGATTGTCCTAGAGTTACTTTTCAATTTTTTGTCCTATAAACAGATAGCTAAATTGCCAAATACAATTTTAAGTCACAACGCGATGTCCAGAGACAACGCGAAGACTTCTCGCGAAGATTTCCCATCGTTGATGCAGCGCGCGATTCCGATTTGCATCCTTGCATCGGCTAGCTTTTCGCCGTTTCACCGTGCCGGTCAACCGGTAGTGAAAATGTGAAAACACGAAAAGCAAAAAGAGCCCGAGCTAGCTCGGGACTGAGAAAACTGAGTTTTCCTCGAAAAAGATGTCAAGAACTTATGTATTAATTATTAATTAGTAAAGAATTTTACAAGAACAATAAAATATTAAAACCATTATGAATATCAATTTTATCATGTTTAACAGAGTAATTTAATAGAAATAATATACGATACTCATAACTTACTAATTAATATTGGATCATTGATTTCTCCGAGTCGAAAATATTTCGTTCTACATCTTGTATACGCATATCAGTCTTTAATTACTTTTGGAAATGATGAAATCATGCTCTATACTACTCTGACAAAATTATGTTCTATGTTAATTTTATCATTTCATAATAGACCGACAAAATTTTGTTTGAAATTCAATTACAAAAATACGCAATGCTGATAGAGATATTAGAAATTGGATAGATACGACACGAGTGGTCACCCCGACGACCACTTTTCCGTGGAGGAAAAATCGTCCTCGATTTGGCTGGAGAAGCCAAGGATCTCGGGAATATCTAAATTCATAGCATTCCGCATGTAAGTCGTAAAGACATTATTTCGCCGCTTTTAGACACATTTCGGCTGAATAATTCCGTGACGAGAAGAAAGGCGCGGCTTCTTCCGAGGCTTCGAGAATCCTCTTTGTATAGCAGCCGCGTATAATGCGTATTTGCGTGTGTGTGTGTGTACGTGCGTATATGGAGGATATATACCCACGCACATTAACCCAGATATGCCGAACGGCGTGTGCGTGCGTGATATATACGCTATACAAAATCCCGCGATTTTATTTGCGACACCGCGTGATGTAGAAGGAAGGAAGGAGACCACGTCCGATTGTATGCCGGCATTTAAATCCCTGAATGACAAGCCCGTCGCGTTCGCGACGTGATCCTTACTCAGGTAATTCTCTTCTAAAAACACAAAGTGCAAAGTTTTTCACTTTAGAAAAGTCATGTTTTAAAATGTACAAAAACACGTGCATATGCAAAAAATTTAATTTTCATATAATTATTTATTTTCAAACGTCAAACAAAGATATATCTTCTACCAGATTTTAGTTAAAAAGGAGTGAACGAGAATTTTTCTCTAGTCTAGACTTCTCTGTAAAAGACTATAAATTTCGTAGGGAAATCTCGAAAATCTCTCGAGTCATGTAAATTAGAATCGATTAACGATCGTCTAGATTAGGATTCATTAACACTTATAACGACATAAAACAATGCGGCTTTCGTGTGACCGGTTGCATACGACAACTGATGTTTTCACAAGTTCACGAATCTGTGTCGCGAACTTAATGAGATACGAATCGTGTGAGGATCGCGCTATCATTAGCAACATAGACCGAGATTAGTGTGTCAATGCAGCAGATTCCACGGGAATTCGAATCTCGATCGTCGGACAGATAGAAGCGGCAGTTGTTTGCTATAAGTGGCAATTAATTCGCGGAATTAATTAATTCACGGACGCCCCATTAGCACACACAATCGTCGTTGCGATCCTACCGCCGATTAATGAGAAAACCGAAGCTGCGCGGAGCTTCATTTTCCCAGTAGGTCACCGGGATTCCATATCGTTAGACAATCGGCGGCGAACTCTAATCCGAGAAAGTGAGAATCAGACTGTACACGAGACGCGGGGAATTTACGAACGGTGCGTAATTGAGGCCACCTTCGATCCGCGAGACGCGTCCGCGTTATTAAAGCAAATTAGAATGGAGCCGCTCCGATCACCGGACCTTAGCGAAGGAGGCTACAAGAATCTTATGCTCCGAAAATCAATTCCAAATAAATAAAAAAGAAACAACTCGTTTCTCTGGAGGATTACATGTCTTCCGCACTTAAGTCTCTTTCGCGTCAAAGATTCTCAATTACTATTTCTCGCGCAATCGTACCTGACGATTCAATAGCGGCTTCAGCGTCAGACGTGTAATACACTTTCGCGGACTTATTTACGCATGTTACACGCATAATTTTTTTTATATCGTCGAACCGAAAGTAATGGATAAAGCTTAGAAAGCGGTTCCAAAGATGCGCGCGCTACCGAGAAGGTATGCAAATAGATCGCTTTCTTGCCATTAAACGCATGCCGATTCACTCCGTTTTCACTTTTGAAATTTAATACATGTCAGAAGTCACACTCGGATGTATTAATAATATCCGCCGTTACTGTTGCGTGACGCTCTATCGTTGATTCGTTCGAGCGGAACCTGATGACAGGCGCCTCACGATAATCCGACACGTTCATCTTTCCGCACCCTTACGTAAAATTTTGAATATTCCCTCGGAGGATCGTAAAAGGATCTCACTTACTCAGGACCGCTGACGACGACATCTCCGTTCGAGGGAAGAGGGAATACTTATCCCGCGGACATCCCCAGCATTTATTTGTCACAACGTCGCGGACGGTACTCACGTGACACCCGGGGCACAAGAGACGCGGCGCCGAACTATTTTAGCTAAGAATTGTCGTGCGAGAATGTCGAGAAGTTATGCATGATGCGTCGAGAGCGGCGAGAGACACAGAAAGAGAGAGAGAGAGAGAGAGAGAGAGAGAGAGAGAGAACGAGAGTAACAATTGTGGCAGGGAGAGGGTACGACACCGGCGATTGAAAAAGAGAGAGAGAGAGAGAGAGAGAGAGAGAGAGGAGAAAGAAGATTGGCAAAGGAAAGAAGCGTGCAATCGCGGCTGCACAGGACAGACGGATAGGCCCGGGCACGACGACTGTCCGTGAAAAGACCTCGACACACTTTACTCTCAACGGAAGATCACGACCGACCGACCGACCGAGCGACCGACGACCGGCTTGCTCGCTCACTCTCTCCCGTTCTTCCTCCTTCTTTCTCCGAGATGCCGTCCCTAGTCTCCTCAAGGGAAAGTGGTCCTCCTTCTACCACCTTCCACATCGCCGATACTCCGCCTTTCGACGACGATTCGTCACGTGCAGGAATGCTCCCGCACATCAACAAGTCTTCTCTCAGGTGCAGGTCATCGGATCGTACACGAGAGATGTGTCTTCGTCTTTTTAAACGCTGGAGAAAAGAAGTGAGCGAGTCTTAGTGTTACCTTTATTTATTTACGTTACTGCGATAGTTTCCGTTACATCGAGTTCCCGCGTTTCGCTGTATAAAGTAGGCTTAGTTTACAGCGTTATTCAACACATACAATTCATCTTCTGTGATCCCGGAATCCGATATACAGACCGACTATATTCTGACGAAGAGAAATACAATGATTCTCTTCAAGAAATACAAGAAAATTATGCACATATTTTTTATCATTGTTCGTTATTACATCCTAATAAAACAAATTCATTAAAATAAACAGGTGTACTTATAGCCTCTACGTCCCTTGCGTTTGTCAATTGCAGATGATTAATCAATGGCCAGCTAATCAATATTCATAAAACAAGCGAATAACGCGCAATTTACAAACTGACGATAGGAAAGTAAATCTTTTACTTTAAAGGTACGCTTTAGTGAAATCTATTAACACATGTACAAAATTTCGTTAGATACAAAGATTTAGAAAATGTGTCGCGTATCATGCTAAATGGACACATATAGAAGAGAAATGATAAAGAGCACGTACAAATGCCAATTGACAAATGTTTTCTTTGTGAACATGCACAATAAGAACTTTATATAAAATTGTCAATTCGTTCGATTGCAGCAAAACATGATATCGAGAAAATACGTAGGTGATTTGTTAAGCAAATCTGGTGCGCAAACAAGAGACATTATTGATAAATAAATTTTCTATACTTTCAAGACTGAACGCTGCAATTCATATTTAATAATCAGCAATTCATCACAATTTATGTCGCGTTAAATTATTATCCTGTAATTGTCGAGTTTTGAAAATCCCGCGAGTGTTTTGGTTACTTGAATGAATGTTCGTGATTGCGAAAATTCGCGCAGTCCGATAATCAATATTTTCTCATGGGCATGGATGATTTGTACGCCTCGAATCGTTCATACGATGGTGCTGTTCCGGGCGCGGTCAATCCCATGGATTGCATTGGTCCGCTCTGATATGTCGGCGGAATAGGATGCCGCAATGTATTTCCCATGCTACTCGAATTGCTCCATCTGCAATATGTATTTAGTTATCGTGGATGGAACATCTCGTTGAGTCCTGCGATCGTATCGTGAGTAAAAAATATCACACTTGTTAAAAGTCACGCTTGTGAATTAAATAATATACCTGTTAACGCTATCGGACGATCTAGAACTCCAGCTAGAAGGCTCACCGCGAGGATCGCGAGATCCGCTGCTCGTCACTGAATTAAAGGACTTGGAAGATGTAGGTCCTGAATGCCAACCGCTAGGTGTACGATTGCTTTCCACATAACGACTTTCACCTGCGTATAACAATAGCATGCAGGAGTGAATAAAGACGATATATATGTATATATTTGCAACACGTATCTATCTCTTTCTCTTGCGTAGAATATGCAAAAATCATTGAAATATAATCAATAAGAATAAAGTTATATAACTTTATTTAAATGTAATCAAAAGTTTCGTTATATTCAATTCTGCACTCATATTGCTTGGTATGCTTTATAATAAAAAGTATGTTTATCACGCTTGTACAAACATCGAAAGTACATTTGTCGCGTGTTCGAATATCGCACAGCGATTATTTGATGGATTAGAGAAATCTTTGTATAAACATCTTTGTAGACGGCTTTCATAATCCATTCATTGAATCATAAGACTGATAACAGGTTCAACTAACTACAATGAAAACTCAACAGAAATTATATAAATTTTTATTATGAAGCATACACATTTATAAAAGAGAATACAGATTAGATTTGGAATAAGATAATATTTTTTTTTACAAGAGATATTTAGTGTGATAATAATATATAAAAAATATCAAACTAAAATACTTAAAAATTAAGAAACTTGAATCAGTACTCAATCATTAGACAGATAAACTTTCCTAATTTGAAGTCATTATAATCGCGAGCAGTCCTATTTTTAATTTCTTTTTGTATGTATACATGTTTGACATATCAACATATTATTTCTTTACAGTAATAATTAAATAAAATTATTGTAATTTTTATTTTTAAAGGAAAAATTTACTTTTTTCATAATAAGTTTCGCTCTAATTTTTGATAACAAACATATACTTTAACATAAATTTATATAAATTCAATAAACAAATTTTAATGCAATTTGCTTTAATTTCTAAATAATAATGACTAATTAATAGTAATAATAGTTATATTGGTTTAGCAAAAAAATCTGTTAATAAAAATTAAAATGCTGAACCAAAGATGAGACAAAAAGGAATAACTACATGCATATATCAATACGTGAAATGATTCAAAACTTCTCAATAAACAAATAAAACTTTATTACATTAAGTTTATTTGTTTTGACTTGATCATAATTAACACGTATTAATGTGTATCACTAGATAAACTATTTCTATCTTTAAAAATGTTTGGCACTTTAAAACATGATCTGTGTGTAACATCGCTTTTATTTTTTCATGTATATTCTATTATTTTCGTATATTTTTTTAGAAATATATCATAAACTACAAAATATATAATATTACAATAAAATCCATCTATCAAAATTATCAATATTATTTACGCAAAAGATATGTAAACACAAAAAATTTCTTTAAACTGCCATTTATCTAATTTTATCATATCAAAATTCTTATTAAATGCAATAAAATTAAATTTTAGATTTCTTTGACACATAAATTCATTCAGGTTAAAAATTTCGTTGAATCTTCGAGGTTATTTTGAGCGCATATTTTTCATCGCTTTATATTTTTATGTTGAAAGATAATTTAAATAGTGCACTATCTAATATTTTATATTATTAATTATATATTATGCCATAATTTTAAATCATGGATATTAACTGAAGTTAAATTTATATGTATGATACCAGATCGCGTGTACACAACCTCTCCTCTGTCAGAAATGTTTCATGAAGATGTTTTGGCTATTGTATTGCATCCTTATTTAAAGTAATGCTTATATCCTGTGTACAAAATTAAAGAATAACCATCTAGAGAAATGGCTGTGATATTAATTATAAAAATTGAAAACAGCGATAAAAAGTCGGAGTGCTGTGCACTAAAACCACTTGTACATATACAATTTATCATACTTACGTGGTGTGCTAGATCCTGGTGGTTTGAAACTATCACTGTATCGCGTATGAGTATCCCTAGAACTTCGATGTGTCTCGGGTTCGGAACGTCGTACTTCACGTTCGCGAGTATAAGATGTAGTATTTGGACGATCATATCTATGCAAGTTCAAACAAAAAAATTAGTTTTGGTTGGAATATGATTATTATAACTTGACAATTTGGGAATACAATATGTACCTTTCCTTGACTTGTCGTGGATCTAATGACGAGGATGTAGTAGACAGACTTTCTCGCCGTACAATAACTTCTCTTCCTCGAGAAACGTCAGAAAAGCTTTCTGGTCGACTATTTCTCGAAGAAAAATCACTACTTCGCTTGAATTCTTTTTTCAACCCCATATCTTGAGTAGATCTAAAATAAATTTGATGCTATTAATAATATGATTAACGATATCGATTAAATACAGTGAAACATAAAGCAGTTAAAGAGATTCACATGTACTATAAAAAATAATATTTTAACATATCTTTAATAAAAGAAAATTATTAAAAAATTTACCTGCTAGATTCATATCGAGATGGTGGCGAAATGTCCATTCGTCTATCTGACACTCGATCCAGCATCTCAGTTCGTCTATCAACGATTCTTTCTGGACTATGTCTACGGCTATGTTCTGTAGTCATTCGTTTTCTGTCAGATTCCACATATAAATCTCGCGGATCTCTTCTGTCGCTGGACGATCTCTTTATGGACGGAGGCGGTGGTGCGCGTCGGCTCTCATCTAAACGCATCTGTTGCCTCTTCAATTCCAATCTTTCACGCTCAAGCTTTTCTCTTTCGAGCTTCTGCCGTTCACGCTCAAGTCGCAGTAACTCGGCTTTCTCTTGTTCGATCCGTTCTCTTTCTCGTCTTAATTTCTCTCGTTCTCTCTCTAAGCGCGCAGCTTCTTCTCGATGTCTACGTTCTATTTCTCGTTGACGTTCCATATCTTCTCGCCTTCTTCGCTCTTCCTCTCTGAGCATCCGTTCTCTTTCGCGCAATCTTTGTCGCTCACGTTCTTCCTGAAAATTCAAGATTTTCTGTTATATAAATTCATCCTTACTACTAATAGTCTTATTTATATAAAAATAATCAATAAAAATATTTACTCTAATCTTCGCAAATGTAAGAACATCATCGCGCTTTCGTCGTTCACGACTCCGAGATCGACTATGAGATCGGTGATCTCTGTCCCAGGTACGAATCCGTTTCTCTTCTCGCCTTCCTCTCTCACTCTCCGGTTTCTTGCTAGTAGATTTTGTTGATCGAGAATCAGATTCTTTTGGTGGATCTTCTTTTTTGTCTTGCATTTCGATTTTTAACTTCAGCTCAGCATTTTCACTTTTGTCATCAGATTTTTTTGCTAAACAAACGTAATAAATATTTATTTATGAACTTATAAAAAAGATAAATAATACAATTTAATTTGGCAAGGTAAATTTTAAATAACAGAACGAAAGTTAGGCAATCTAATAATCTTCCTTTTTACTGAATTTATATATATATATATATATATATATATATATATATATAAATATAAATTCGGAATCAATTACTTATATGGCGATTATTTTTACACTTATACACTTACAATGCAGCAGTTTAAAACTATATAGCTAACTTTTCTCTCTTTAATACTCAACTTTATTATTTAATACTTAACTTAATATTTAACTTTTTTCTCTTTAATAAATCAATAATCAAATTTGAAATCGACAAATTTGAATTTACCTCCCTTTTCTATGGCGGGGAAGAAGAAAAGAATTATTAGACTTCTAAAGTCGAGTTTATCAAGTAGTTGCTAGTCTCTGTTCTGTTATTGTAAACAAAAAATTTTTTTTCTCTTTATATAATTATTATTGTAAAGAAACAATACTTACTAGCATCCGATCCTTTCTCTTCAGATTCCTTCTTTGCTTCCTTTTCTTTTCTCTCATTCATATCGTGATCCTTTGGCTTTTCTTTCTCTTCTTTCTTCTCTGATTTACCATTAACAGTATCACGTTTACGTACATGACTTTGCTGTGTATCACCTTTTGCCTAAAAGAGAATTTATTTATATTTATATATTATTCTACATTGAAAATGCTGAATGTTAAAAAAGAAACTTTGTTTTAATCATGTCATAATCAAAACATTTACCTTCTCGACGGATATGACACGTCCATGAAGTTCAGTTCTATGCAAATGCTGTATACATTTCGCAGCGTCTTCGCTCGAAGACATAGTGACATAACCGTAGCATCTTGCTCCAGGAGTTCTTGCATTTGTCACTACTTTTGCGCCTATGACTTTGCCATACTTTGAAAAAATCTGTTTCAAATCGGTCGCACGAGTACTGGATGATAAACCGGATACCCATAAATTGCGACTGCTTGCATTGGTTGGATTGATCTGAGAGATTTTCTTATCTGCAAAAAATATTTTATAAATACTATAAAACATTTATATATTGTCAAAATTCTCTAAAAATTTTTTAATTCTTATTTTTTTGCAAAAAAAAATATTATATTTAAAAGTAACTAAATAAATATGACTTACCTTTCTCTTCTCTCTTCTGATTCTTGTTGCTAAACTCCGCGCTGAAAGGAATAATACTATTATTATATCAGAAAATAAAAAATTGCAATAATTACAATTACAAATAATAAATTAATTAGGGCTATAATTCGTGAGGCTTAAAAAGTATCTCTGTAACTATGTTAAGGACATAAATTTGGCTAGCAACTTATTTTTAAGCGACACGATTTTTCCAAATTTTTTTTTAGGATGGTTTCACTCGTACACTATTTCGTATGTTATCAGTTTTATTTAGATTACTGGATGTGCATTCACTGTGTTCTTTGTTTATCCACTTTTGTCACTCATGCATAAGGAAATCGTGTCCATGTGACAACACTTATCAGCCCTAAATATCCACAAAAGGGTCATCTGTCTTGTTAGTTCTTCTGACAGGGTATCTCTTGCCATATTCAAGAGATAATATTTTTTTTTTTAGAACGCTTTTCTCTCTTTTTTTAGGGTAGTAGTATCTTCAGTAAGCAATAGGAATCACTTCTTGATAGTACGAGGACTTTAGCACGTTTTGCCAAATATAATTTATCATTTATCAAGATACTAATGTCCTTTGCATAGCGATGCACGATGAAATTGTAGCCACTCAATGAAACAAATAAATGTCCTTGTCATGTAAGAAACACACAGAGCTTGTCAGGTTTTTCTTGGTATAGAATACATGTAATTGTCTTTATTGAATATGCGGAGACAAATGTAAGCGACTTTCAAGAGACTAGTTTAAGTTTGCTAGCCAAGTTCTTGATTTCTTAACATACTTCCCAGAGTTAAGAATTACAGCCTACGGGGAGGACACAGATTGGAAGAGTAACTTCCGAGATTCAATTTAAAAAAAGGGAATTTAACATAATCTTGCACGTGACGTGAGTGATCTCATCTTGTGAAATCCATTGTCCTGACGGTACAGAGAGAGAGAGATAGAGAGAGATCATCCCGACGATACGGTAATGCAGCAGTAGAACATCCCTAGCAGAGTTGTGAGCGACACATTTCCAGTTTGCTGTACCACAGTACTGCGAACCGTACTTCTTAGCTCTATGAGAGAGACCAACCTCTTGCTTCCTCCATCTCCTCCCTCCTGCTTGATCTTCGTCCCATTCGCACCAGATGTTGTCCCTTCCTTGCCACTGGCGCCAGGCTCCGCTCTACCACTGCCTTTCGAGTCTCCCTTCTTGTTGTTCTCTTCCATTTTCTTCTTCTCTCCACCATCTGCAGGGACAATCAAGGTAGCATAGTCACTTTTTGCGAAGCCCAGACTCTTCTCCCTCCCTCCTAACACCTTCTGCTTTAGTGGCTTGTGACTCCCAGTCAGGAATTTCGGCCAAGTTACTAATAAATTCACACAGCAAGCAACGATGTGGCTTGTACAGTATTACAAGCCACCGATCTTCGATAGTATCGATTTGATCCAGGAAACCTAAAGCTTTTTCGTCGATTTATTTCGGTACACACGTACGTGCGTGCGCACAAAGCTACATTCGCATTTTTATATTGAAATTATGATAAGAAAGTCAAATTGAAGAAAAAAAAAAAAAAAAGAAAAAATGATAAAATGTGCTTATCGTTTTTGTGAATCTGCATTGTTTTAGGCCGATAAAGTGATTTTTGTGACAATCTACTATTTTCGCGCGCGGAAAACGTGCTCGAATGCGCGACAATAATTCGTTGAGAAGACACGACCGATTCGAAGATACTGGCCAAACCCCTATGTTGTGTGATAATTTATATTTTGTGGCAAATATTTGCTTGGCGTATACTTGAGTCTTCCTGTATCCATATGATTCGATGATAAGAGAATCCAACGATGCTCTATGTGGTAGGTAGAATTAATGTAATTGAATATCAAATTATAGCGTTAACTAACTTAAAGACTACGGGATATGGCTTGTTTGCTCGAACAGCAGCACAGGGATGTCGGGAGATGTACACTCTTTTATCCTGGTTGAAAACCTTATGATCACCATGTGTTTATCCAAATCGAAACGCCTTATCTGTCGCGCTTCAATGATACTACGCCATGTCTGTCATGCTAGGATTATGTCGCATCCAGATGTCGAAACAAAATTCACGATGATGAGGTTTGAAGACCGGAACTCATAGGAAGAAGTTGCAGATGATGACGTCCCGACGACGCCCTTGTTCCCGATGGTCATGCTAATGAGTTCTTGAAGACGCTTGCTCTTGATGCTGGCGCTTTAACTCTGGCTAACTTACTCGGAATGTCGCAGATACAAATATTGCTAGCCTTTTGATATTTATGTGGAATACTTACATCTAAGTTAAAATGATAATAAATAATGGCAAACTTACCCTTGTGCCTGTCATGAGATTCTGTCTGGAATGAGAAATATATGTATTAGAGGTAATACCAAACAATTTTTTCAATAAATTTAGAATAAAAAATAAAAAAATTAATTATATTCTCCAATTTCTCCAAAAATTATTTTCTTTTTCAAATCATACCTCCTCAGCGAGGAGATTCTCCTCATCTTCTCCGATAGTCAAGTTGATGGAATCTTCGTTGTCAATTCCGTTAGCTTCAACAGTAGTAGATGGCGTATCTGAGGTTTGACTAAGGACAGTCCTGTCTAACTCATTCTTCTTGTTGTTCTGTGCATTTTCATCTACAGTCTTGATTTCTTGCATTTTCTCTTCCTGTTTTTCCTCCTTACCAACATTCTTACGCTCAAACTCGGATTCCTAAATAAAAAAAAAATCAAAATCAATTATTAATTTTGAATAATAGATTCAATTCTATTAATTAAAATATTAATCTATATGCAATACCTCTTTCATTTCTCTCTTCATAATTTCTTTTTCATCATATCGTTCTAACTTTATTTCTACTTTAAATTTATCTATATTATCCTGTCCATCGATAATTTCTTCCTTCTGACTATCAGAGCACTCAACAGAATCTTCTTGATTCAAGGCTCCTATGAATAAAAAAGTTTAACACATGATAAAGATTTTTCATTTCGGTTTTGTTATAATTCATATATAATTTCTATATTAGAAGCTTTAATAATGATACATAGAAGTATATATACCACCATTTTTTCTTGGAACTTTAGATGGCCCACCAGATGGTATAATAAGATACTCCTCAGGATTTTTTCCCTCCTCCAATATTGCCTACAAATAATTTTTATTTCATATTTAAGTTCATAGATAAATAAGTTTTACCATTATTATTATGTAATATCACACAAATAAAGGGTATCGCGCTATCAAATAAAATTGCTTTTCTTCCTCGCCCAGTAGCGCGCTAATCAAATTGCGCAACTTCTCTCGAGCTGCGACGAGTTCGTCAGCACATTTTTAAGTAGGCGCGTTAGCCATTGGCAGAAGAGTGTTCTGCATGCTTACTCATACTCTAATATGCAATAGATTTTAATAAAAGATAAACCCTTCCGGCGATTATTCGATGGCCATACTCTACTATATGCAACAAGCACGCCGCTTCGAAATCGATAAGATCGACCGTGATAAACCGCCCTTGAAGCACAAGCAGCGTTCAAGCGTAATGAAGAGGAAAAAAAAAAGAGGAATCACTTACCTTGGAGAGCCGTTCGAGAAGCGCCGCTTTATTGCCGGATTTATCCAGACCGCGACGTTCCAATTCCGTTTTCAGATCTATCACTCGTAGCTCGGTCAGCTTTTTCCCTTCCACATCGGCCATTGTACTCGATGTAAAGATGATCGTTCGCGAGATGTAACAGCAACGTACGATTGATACGTCTAACGCGTTCGAGTCCGATCGAAAATCACAATTTAGGAGCAACTGCGAAACCAAACGATTCGCACAGACAGAAAATCGCGATACGCAATAGAATTAATACACTCTTTACAAGACTCTACGACACCGAATCACCGTTTCGAAAGCGAACAAGAAGCCATTGCATCTGCCATCGAACACATTGAACTGCGTTCGGAAGAACGTGATCGAGTCTGTTCGTAGTACCTACGACGCTCACCGAAAGAAAAAACGAAGGACAAGAGATGCAGCGACTAAAAAGAACAGACATGCAGCTCATATCAGATTATACAAAAATGTACAAAATGTACAAAAATGTACAAAAATGAGAATATGTATATATAAATAAACATTTTCCATTTTTCATCCTTACTTTTTTATCCAAATTATTTTTAATTTTTAATTGTACATTTGTTTTTTTAAATTCTTTAAAATCTTGAAAAATGTATAGGAATAGTCCAAGGAATAAATCATGTAATTTTTCCTTAGAGGTGGAAAAGTGAAAAATGGAAAGTTTTAGATTTTTTTTAGAAGTTAAAAAGTATAAATTAAAATTAATCTACATTAGTAGAAATGAACTCAATTTATCTCAATTGATTGAATTCTAATGTTTAACAAAGTGTGATACTGACTTAATGTTTAAAGATTCGTTCAGACGGGTTGTACCTTATCTCACTCTCCGCATATACAGATAAATCACATTGCAATTGTAAACAATGAGCGACAGCGATGATGATCCTCCGCGATTGAGCTCGAGCACGCTTGCTGCATTGGATGAGTTCTTAAAGGAGAAGGAAGAGCGTGAGAATTTGTTGAAATCTCGCATCTCTAAGGAAGATCAAATACCGAGTACTCCCTTCGATGAGGATTGGGTGAGTCAACGATAAAACAGCGCGACAGATTTTTTAATCTGAAAAAAATTGACATGTAATTGATTATGTTACAGCAATTGAGTCAATTCTGGTACAATGACGAAACGATAGAGGCTTTTGTCAAAGGTGCTTTAAATTCCACGCCAGTAAATGGGAAGATCGCGCTGGTTTCTTGTCCGACGCTTTATACTAAGTTGAAAAAGGAATGTGGTGAACGGCAAAGTATGATTGATATCGCATATCCTAACTGTGTGTAACATTGGCCGATTAGTTTGCAAATATATCGTTTCTGTTACAGTTACACTGTTTGAGTATGATAGTCGTTTCAAGATATTTGGTACAGGCTTTGTACCATATGACTACAAGTTTCCTCTGGATGTGCCCAGAGATATGTCTAGTCA